>NC_053391.1:257356777-257434277 GCF_905171765.1 Bufo bufo | reverse complement strand
ATGTCTGTGTCGTCATATGTCTCAATGTGATTACATGCATACAACATTGTACACAAGATATAAATAAAATAAAAATTCACATATCCATAACCGCCAGTATGGTCCTGCTGTCTTACAGCTTTCAGGGAGGTAATTCATTGTTGAAAAGGTTTGTATATCCATCTATATAAAAAAATAAAACATAAATCAATTAATGGAATAAATCCAATGGTTGCACATGTATAAAACCTATACGAGAGAGGAAAGCAGAGTTCATCAGAGCCATAGAAGGGAAAGGGGAGGAAAAGAAACAGGAGTAGGGGAGAGGAAAAAGCAAACTAGGAAAAACCACAACGGTGAGGGATATTCATATAACCCTGAATTCCACATTGAGGCCTCTGGGCTTAAGAGTTTGTAACTCAAAGATCCAGTAGAGCTCTCTTCTTTTTAAACGTATCGTCCTATCTCCGCCCCTTCTGGACAAAGGCACTTGCTCTAAATTTCAAATCCCGCTCACAGTGTCCTGCATCCTTAAAATGTTTGGACACAGGTAAATCCAGCCTCTGTTTCCTTATGGTATACCTATGTTGGTTTAGGCGTGTTTTGACGTCCCAAGTTGTTTTGCCAACATACCACAGACATGCACGGACATGATAATAAGTAAATCACATATGTAGAATCGCACGTAAGATATTGTTGGATTCTGATTGTTTTGCCAGAGGCTGGATTTACGAAAGAATCACCCCTAATCATATAGGGGCAATTGACACAATTGCAGCACGGATAACAGCCCTTGCGTGTAGAGCCAAAATACGTGCTGCAATTGATTCTGGAGGCCCCAACATCAGACTTGACTAATTTGTCGCCTAAGTTACAACTCCTACGAAAGGAGCACAATGGGGGAACCCTGAACTCCTCTATATTGTGAAACCCACTGGCCAAAACCGACCAGTGTTTCCTGACAATGGATGAAACCTGAGGACTATTGATGCTATAGTCGGTGACGAATGGAATCCTGGGCATCGCAGTCTTGGGCCTCCTTGGATCTCCATTCATCATTCTAGTTTTAGTTTTACAGATACTCTCAGAAATAAGACTCTTGGGGTATCCTCTAGTCTGGAATTTAGTAGCCATCTCTGTTAGTCTAAGGTCCCTAACAGGCAGGGCTTCAGATGGCGACCAAAATGGTCGCCAATGCGACTTAGAATTTACAAATGGCGACAAGACTTTTTTTAGTCTTGTCGCCATTTTCGACTAGACCCGCAGCTCTGCCGCCGATGTTCTTCTCAGCACCGCAGTGGAGGAGTCTCTCCCTCCCCCTGTGCCGCCGCCTCCGCCAGTAAGAAGAGAGATGGGAGGAGGAGGGGAGGGGCTGTGGCCACTGCGCCACCAATGAAGATAACTGACCTGTTAATACAAATACAGGAGGCGGGTGCCGGCACCAGACCTCTGACAGGGAGCTGCGATCAGCGACAGTTAACCCTTCAGGTGCGGTACCTGAAGGGTTTACTGCAGCGGTCAGCGGATCGCAGCTCCCTGTCAGAGGTCGGGCGCCGGCTATTTGATTCCGGCACCTGCCTCCTGTATTTGTATTAGCAGGTCAGTTATCTTCATTTTTGGCGCACCCCTTCAACACCCCATTATAATAAACATTGGTGGCGCAGTGCGTGCCCCCCCCCCCCCTTCCCCAGTATAATAAACATTGGTGGCGCAGTGGGCAGTGCCAATGAGGGTTAAAAAAAAAATTAGTAACTCTCCTCCTCCAATTGATCGCGTAGCTGCCGGTCTCCTGTTCTTTCTTCAGGACCTGTGGTGACATCACTGAGCTCATCACATGGTCCATTACCATGGTGATGGATCATGTGATGAGCTCAGTGATGTAACCACAGGTCCTTTGACAGGTCCTGAAGAAAGAACAGGAGACCGGCTGCTACGCGATCAATTGGAGGAGGTGAGTTAATTATTTTATTTTTTTTTAACTCTCATTGGCACTGCCCACTGCGCCACCAATGTTTATTATACTGGGGTGTATATAATGTTTATTATATTGACCTTCTACTAAGCATTCTGTATTAAAGAATGCTATTATTTTCCCTTATAACCATGTTATAAGGGAAAATAACACCGTGAAAAGACGTTCATCCTAGCAACCATGCGTGAAAATCACACCGCATCCGCACTTGCTTGCGGATGCTTGCGATTTTCACGCAGCCCCATAAACTTCTATGGGGCCTGCGTTTAGTGAAAAACGCACAACATAGAGCCTGCTGTGATTTTCACGCAATGCACAAGTGATGCGTGAAAATCACCGCTCATGTGCACAGCCCCATAGAAGTGAATGAGTCTGGATTCGGTGCTGGTGCAATGCGTTCTCCTCACACATTGCACCCGCGCAGAAATCTCGCCCATGTGAAAGGGGCCTAAGGGTGAATAGGACAAGGGTTCCAGCCCCTAAGGGGGCTAATAGTAAGTAAAAAAAACAAAAACAAACACTAAGGCTACTTTCACACTTGCGGCAGTGTGATCCGGCGGGCATTTCCGTCGTCGGAACTGCCTGCCGGATCCGCCGATCTGGATGTGACTGAAAGCATTTGTGAGACGCATCCGGATGCGGATCCATCTTACAAATGCATTGTAAGAGCAAATCCATCTCTCCGCTTGTCATGCGGACAGACGGATCCGTCGTGTATCTTTTTACACATTTTTACCGGTATGCGCATGCGCAGACCGGAAGGACGGATCCTGCATTCCGGTATTTTGAATGCCGGATCTGGCACTAATACATTCCTATGGGAAAAAATGCCGGATCCGGCATTCAGGCAAATCTTAATTATTTTTTTTGCCGAAGATAAAAACGTAGCATGCTGCGGTTTTATCTTTTGCCTGATCAGTCAAAATTACTGAACTGAAGATATCCTGATGCATCCTGAACGGATTAGGGCTCTTTCACACTTGCGTTGTTCTTTTCCGGCATAGAGTTCCGTCGTCGGGGCTCTATGCCGGAAAAATCCTGATCAGGATTATCCCAATGCATTCTGAATAGAGAGAAATCCGTTCAGGATGAATCAGGATGTCTTCAGTTCAGGACCGGAAAGTTTTTTGGCCGGAGAAAATACCGCAGCATGCTGCGCTTTTTGCTCCGGCCAAAAATCCTGAACACTTGCCGCAAGGCCGGATCTGGAATTAATGCCCATTGAAAGGCATTAATCCGGATCCGGCCTTAAGCTAAACGTCGTTTCGGCGCATTACCGGATCCGACGTTTAGCTTTTTCTGAATGGTTACCATGGCTGCTAGGATGCTAAAATCCTGTTTGCCATGGTAAAGTGTAGTGGGGAGCGGGGGAGCAGTATACTTACAGTCTGTGCGGCTCCCGGGGCGCTTCAGAGTGACGTCAGGGCGCCCCACGCGCATGGATGACGTGATCGCATGGATCACGTCATCCATGCGCATGGGGCGCTCTGACGTCATTCTGGAGCGCCCCGGGAGCCGCACGGATGGTAAGTATACTGCTCCCCCGCTCCCCACTACTACTATGGCAACCAGGACTTTAAAAGCGTCCTGGCTGCCATAGTAACACTGAACGCATTTTAAAGATGGATCAGTCTTCAAATGCTTTCAGTTCACTTGCGGTGTTACGGATCCGGCGGGCACTTCCGGCAAATGGAGTACACGATGGATCCGGACAGCGCAAGTGTGAAAGAGCCCTTACTCTCCATTTAGAATGCATGGGGATGTACCTGATCAGTTCTTTTCTGGTATAGAGCCCCTAGGACGGAACTGTATGCCGGAAAAAACGCTAGTGTGAAAGTACCCCAAAATATTAAGTTTAAATATCCCCTTTCCCAATTTTACATATAAAATATATAAACAATAAATAAACATATTACATAGCGCTGCGTCCGAAAAGTCCAAACTATAAAATTATTAAAAAATATCTCTTATGCGTTGAGCATTCGCCATTTTTTAGTCACCCTGTTACCCCAAAAAATAGGATAGGACTGTTCTATTATGGGCCGAACGTTTTATAAAATGCAAAATACATGCAGCTTTTATTTTATTTTTTTTGCGCGGTGTTAAGTATCGCAATACTTTTTTATGGTGACGAAAGCCAATCAAAATTTTGGTATCGAAACAACCCTACGCCGATCTGATCGGCGTAGCGTTGTCACGATACCCAAATTTTGATTCGGTTTCGATTTGGCGACAAATTTTTTTTAATTTGGCTCCTAAATTTTTCAGTTCAGAAGCCAATGGCTACTAGGTATTTTTTTTTAGTCTGGAGCACTGACAGGGCCCGCATCAACTATCCTAGCTACCCGTAACATTTGGCTAAGAAGAGGAAGAGACTTGATGATAGGTCATGGGTTATGATTTTCAAACCTTAAAAGGGTATTCTTGTCAGTAGGTTTCACGTATAGATCAGTGACCAACTCGTGTATCCTAATCGAAACCTCGGTGTCAAGAAACTGTAGCTTATCTTGTGAGTGTACCAAAGTAAATTTGACACTTGGATCAATGTCATTCAAAAATGAGTGGAAAGCCATGAGGTCCTCTGTGGCGCCCACTAGGGCTGCACGATATGGGAATTTTGTGCGATTGCGATTAGGGCCCTAAAAATTGCGATAACGATATGCGATGCGATATTTTAAGGGAATTGTGCTAGAGGTCTATTTGCTTGGATTTTCCCATATGAGCCGCTGACGCGGCTGGGTATGACATAGTTATGGGGGATCTGTGGATGATGCACTGTTATGGGGGATCTGTGGATGACGCTGTTATGTGGGGGATCTGTGGATGACGCTGTTATGTGGGGGATCTGTGGAGGACGCTGTTATGTGGGGGATCTGTGGAGGACGCTGTTATGTGGGTGATCTGTGGAGGACGCTGTTATGTGGGGGATGTGTGCTATGACACACGCATAGCATCTTATGCTGGTCCCCCTCATGGCCCTATGTGTCCCCTCATGTGTCCTAAACTGCGCACATAACTGGCTTTGTGTGTAAAGTTTTTTTACTACTGTCTGAACTCTGAAACAAGCTCTCTCCTATTGATAAAATGGCCAGCCTCTGTACTCACTTTCACTATGAATGCACTGCAGCGAGCTGGCCGGCCGGCGCGTGACTGACGTCACTTAGTAACGCTCCTCCCACTTAATTCAGGAAGCAGGAGCGTTACTAAGTGACGTCAGTCACGCCCCGGCCGGCCCGCTCGCTGCAGTGCATTCATCGTGAAAATTAGTACAGAGGCTGGCCATTTTATCAATAGGAGAGAGCTTGTTTCAGACAGTAGTAAAATACTTTACACACAAAGCCAGTTATGTGCGCGGGGCCCCTTCATATATAATCGCATCATTTTCGGGTCGGCCAAATCGCCATATCGCATTTGGCGATTATCGCGATTCGATTATTTTTTCGCTATATCGTGCAGCCCTAGCGCCCACCCATACCAAAAAAATTTCATCTATATAGCGCCACCACCCCAGCACATGGCTGAAGTGGCGGCACCCATAGACATAAGACTCCTCGAGGTGAGTCATATATATGTTTGCATAGGTGGGCGCCACATTGGACCCCATCGCGGTCCCCCTCAGCTGGACATAATACTCATCTTGGAATAAAAAATAATTCACAGATAAAATTAATCTCAGCAATGTAAGCAAAAATTCCCTGCATTCCTCTGTGTAATCAGTACACCGTAAACATTGTTGAACAGCCAGGAGGCCCAACTCATGCTCAATTGACGTGTATAAACTACACATGTCAAAAGAAGCCAGAGTGGCGCCCCCAGGTACCCTCAAATCCTTGATTTTAAACAAAAAATCACTAGTGTCCCTTATATAGGACCTGGTGGACACTGCAAATGGCTGCATGATCCTATCCAGGAAGACAGCTGAGTTACAAAATAAAGAACCCCTGCCGGACACAATAGGCCGGCCAGGGTAAGCAAACAGATTTTTATGTACACTGCTCAAAAAAATAAAGGGAACACAAAAATAACACATCCTAGATCTGAATTAATTAAATATTCTTCTGAAATACTTAGTTCTTTACATAGTTGAATGTGCTGACAACAAAATCACACAAAAATTTTAAAATGGAAATCAAATTTTTCAACCCATGGAGGTCTGGATTTGGAGTCACACTCAAAATTAAAGTGGAAAAACACACTACAGGCTGATCCAACTTTGATGTAATGTCCTTAAAACAAGTCAAAATGAGGCTCAGTAGTGTGTGTGGCCTCCACGTGCCTGTATGACCTCCCTACAACGCCTGTGCATGCTCCTGATGAGGTGGTGGACGGTCTCCTGAGGGATCTCCTCCCAGACCTGGACTAAAGCATCTGCCAACTCCTGGACAGTCTGTGGTGCAACGTGACGTTGGTGGATAGAGCGAGACATGATGTCCCAGATATGCTCAATTGGATTCAGGTCTGGGGAACGGACGAGCCAGTCCATAGCATCAATGCCTTCGTCTTGCAGGAACTGCTGACACACTTCAGCCACATGAGGTCTAGCATTGTCTTGCATTAGGAGGAACCCAGGGCCAACCGCACCAGCATATGGTCTCACAAGGGGTCTGAGGATCTCATCTCGGTACCTAATGGCAGTCAGGCTACCTTTGGCGAGCACATGGAGGGCTGTGCGGCCCTCCAAAGAAATGCCGCCCCACACCATTACTGACCCAATGCCAAATCGGTCATTCTGGAGGATGTTGCAGGCAGCAGAACGTTCTCCACGGCGTCTCCAGACTCTATCACGTCTGTCACATGTGCTCAGTGTGAACCTGCTTTCATCTGTGAAGAGAACAGGGCGCCAGTGGTGAATTTTCCAATCTTGGTGTTCTCTGGCAAATGCCAAACGTCCTGCACGGTGTTGGGCTGTAAGCACAAACCTCCACCTGTGGACGTCGGGCCCTCATATCACCCTCATGGAGTCTGTTTCTGACCATTTGAGCAGACACATGCACATTTGTGGCCTGCTGGAAGTCATTTTGCAGGGCTCTTGCAGTGCTCCTCCTGTTCCTCCTTGCACAAAGGCAGAGGTAGCGGTCCTGCTGCTGGGTTGTTGCCATCCTACGGCCTCCTTCACGTCTCCTGATGTACTGGCCTGTCTCCTGGTAGCGCCTCCATGCTCTGGACACTACGCTGACAGACACAGCAAACCTTCTTGCCACAGCTCGCATTGATGTGCCATCCTGGATAAGCTGCACTACCTGAGCCACTTGTGTGGGTTGTAGACTCCGTCTCATGCTACCACTAGAGTGAAAGCACTGCCAGCATTCAAAAGTGACCAAAACATCAGCCAGGAAGCATAGGAACTGAGAAGTGGTCTGTGGTTACCACCTGCAGAACCACTCCTTTATTGGGGGGGGGGGGGGGGGGTGTCTTGCTAATTGCCTATCATTTCCACCTGTTGTCTATCCCATTTGCACAACAGCATGTGAAATTGATTGTCACTCAGTGTTGCTTCCTAAGTGGACAGTTTGATTTCACAGAAGTGTGATTGACTTGGAGTTACATTGTGTTGTTTAAGTGTTCCCTTTATTTTTTTGAGCAGTGTATTTGGGGGGGGGGGGGGGGGGGGTTATATAGTATAGGCGTTGTTAGTTTTTCACAAAGTAGATAGGTAAACAATTTCTCATCTATGATGCCGCCAGATTTGACTTGTTGATGCAAGTCTCAAAGTACTTTCAACAGTCCAAACTTAGGGTCATTTTGGACTCTCTGATAAACATTCACATCTGCCAGCAATGACTTAATTTCGTGCACGTAGTAATCCATGTCTATGACCACAACCCCACCACCCTTGTCAGCAGACTTGATGGTGAGGCTGTGGTCCGAAGCCAGATCACTAACTGCCCTCATATCCTCAGTAGTCATATTAGCATATTCCATAGGTCTCAGTGTCACATCCTGTCTCAATTTCTCTATATCTCTCCCTACCGCTAAAGTGAAAGCTTCAACAGCAGGATGATGTATCACAGGGTTAAAGTCACTCTTGAGAAATAATCCAGTGCCATGCAAACTTAATTCACTCAACCCCCTTGTCTCAGTCAAGGGTCTGTCCTGTTGCCCAGCGGCCCACACTTTCAACTTGATCATACGAAAAAAACCTTTGAAAGGTCCAATTCAACGTTGAACCAATTTGTTTTAGCGACAGGGCAAAAGGACAACCCCTTATTCAATACATCAATCTGGGTATCAGTAAGTCTATCTGAAGAGATGTTTACCACTGTATTTTCTTTTTCACAGTCCTTGTCCTCTGTGTCCTGGACTGCTTTTCCCTTCCTCCATTTGTGCTGGCGTCGCCCGCCCCGCCGGGTTCTCTTGTCTCTGGACTTTGCTCTAAAAAAGGAGAACAAGGAGCTCCACCAGCAGATGATTGAATCTCAATTTTATCTCTAAACCCACGATTGGTCGGTTTCCTGTTGTCACCCGTCATATTCAAGCCTCTTTTCTTACCCATGGGATTTTTCCTCAAATCCCCCTGCCAATTATAGATGTAACCAGTGTAGTAGTCATCCATATCTCTTGCCCATTTATTTATTTTCTTTGCCTGTAAATCACTCCTGAATTTATCAAAAACCAGCCGACTAGTAGACATATAGGTATCAAAGTCCTCTGTGGTTACCATTTGCTGCAGTTTATCCACCAGGGTCTGAATTTAAGCCTCCAATGTTTTTAAGTCTTTTTGCAAAAATTCCACATTTAGCAAAATAAAATCAAAATCATATTTGTCAGAAATCTGCGTAAATCTTGCACAAAACTCTGGATTATGCAAAAATAGTTTGTGGAGTTAGGTAGGTCTCTTGGAGAAACAAAGTAGTTGGATTAAATCTCCAAATTAAAGAGAAAAGCATTATTTGCTTCATAAGACCCAAAACATCTAACATTTCATAGTGAAAAGCATTGTGAAATGAAGCAGCATAGAGAACTTTAGAAATACATGCAATGGCGTACAAAAACCCAAATAGGTGGAACACAAGTATGCAGATGAAATGGTAATCCCGGCATAAGACTCCGAGTTAAAATAGAATACGACGTTACTGGTGTCATTTGGCATGTGAGAATATAACCTAAAACAATACAACATATTTAAAGTAAAGACAGAGAACTGAATGTTAAAGGGAACCTATCGCATTGAAATTGCAGTGCAATCTACAGGCAGCACGAAGCAGGGCGGCATGACGTAGGATACGATGCGTGCTGCGGCCCCGCCCCCCCACACGTTAACTTCGGCTCGCACCAGCTCCAGCTCCTGGATGCGCTCTTGCGCTGACTTCAGCTCTGTCCGCTGACTGCTCCCCCTGCTGCTCTCTACGGTGAGCCTCCAGTGGAGAACTACGCTAGCCCTGCGCTGCGCCTGTGAAGCCCCTGCATCTTTGCCGGTAGTGCTTGTGAAGCTGGCTAATATGGGCATCGCACCGCGCTACGAATAATCATATATTTGGCGCACAGAGGAGTTACCCCCGCCGGCAGGAAGCGGTGAGCAATTAGTAGTTGGAGGAGATCGATCTCACTGCGGGGTTGGTAAACCTGTGGCGGACCCACTGCGGGTCTCCACCCCTGCACGCCCAGGGATCAGGCTGCGATATTCTCCTCTCCTTCAAGCTATGCCATTCTGTGGGACTTTTTTACAACCGCACTCCAGGACACGTGAGACTGACTGTTCATTTGCTTATTTGCCCATTTTGCTCATTTGCTTTGACTGTATTTACCTAGCTAAAACTCTCTGCACTCTTGGAGTTTTAAGTGTCCAATTAAGGGCGGTTTTTACTTGCTGGAGGCACGTATTGATTGATTACACTATTCGCGTTGGAGTACTATGGGTATTATGTTTTAACGGTTACTGATGAAGGGACCAAGTGAAGTCCCGAAACGCGTTTAAGGAGTACGGAGGTACATTGCCAATAGAGCAATAACAGCATACAAAGAAGAACCTGGAAGTAGAAGCGCTCCCCTAACTTTATTGCCACTCTCAAACCGGCCTGGCAGATCCCGATCTTGTGACCAACACTAGCTCACGTGCACGCTATACACCTAACAGACGCGCGCGCTCGGATACCACGTGGGACGCCGACAGCCGGAGAACAGAGCCGCAAGCAACATCTGGTTGGAGCACTGACGGAAGACATCACCGCGTGGTGGGTAAGTGATCTCTGAACCTAAGACAGTACGGGACGCCGTACCGAGGTTCAGAACACCAATTCCCCCACAGGTAGTTGTTCCTTTTTCCACAAGCATAAGTTCCACATCGTACATTGTACAGGATAGTGCTATTTTTTCATCTATTTCATTTTTTCCTTTTTAGCGCTACCTTTATATCCACAAGCTAAAGTCCCACATGGGACCATATTTTGCATGATTATATTTTACAGGACTTTATAACACTTTCTTCCTTTTTATCGCAACCCATACATCCACCTATTTATAAAGGGACATAGACTGATCACAAACTGCTCGGAAAGGATATTATATCCACAGGAGCCCACCAGAAAAGACTCAACACTTGGTCATTAGCACCAATACTACATCTTATTGATTTTTCCAACTTTTTTTCATCCTGGAAAAGTATATTATTATTTTTCACCAATTCATTCTTATATAATTTATATATTTTTATCCTTATTTTTATGTCCTAATATTTTTCACCACTTTTTTTCCCACCACTCTATATACCATTTATCCTAATGGACTAGACACCACTAATTTTTTCAATAAATAAAAATTTGCCTGTTTTGCCTGTGCATAACCTGCAGCATGACAGGAAGATGCGCATTAAGGAATTCAATGTATGGCTTGGTGAATGGTGTCTGAACCAAGGGTTTGGCTTTGTGTCTCATGTTAGCTCTTGTTGGAATGGAAAAGAACTGTACAAGAAAGATGGTTTGCATCTTTCTATCAAGGGAACGAATGTCCTCGGTGAACAGTTCCAAGTATTTGCTAAGGAGCATTTAAACTAGGAAAGGGGGGCAAAAGAGTGATAATCCAGCAGTCCAACTGCCCCCCGGAACAATGCCAGAAGATGCCAGTAGCACAAAGGTTATGAAATGACAAGCTCAGATTCTTGTCTACAAATGCTCGCAGTTTAGGGAATAAGATCAATGAACTTGAGGCTATAATGGCATCTGAGAATATAGATTTAGTAGCTGTTCCTGAGACGTGGTTTAATGGGAGTAATGACTGGGATATAACAATACCAGGGTTCTCTCTATACAGGAAAGACAGAGAAGGCAAGAAGGGGGAGGGGTAGCCCTGTATGTAAAAGATAGCATAAAATCTAATTTGATACAAGTTAGCGAGACCAATTTAGAGTCAGTTTGGGTTACCTTGCAGCTTGATAATCATAAGGTAACTCGTGTAGGTGTGATATATAGACCACCTAGCCAAGTCAAAGAATTAGATGATCTACTAGTTGAGGAAATGGCTAAAATGACATTGAAGGGGGAAGTTATCATTATGGGAGACTTCAATCTTCCAGATGTAAACTGGAAAACAAAAATAGCTAGTTCTGCCAGGAGTACAGATATTCAAAATTCCCTATTGAGATTATCTCTACAGCAAGTAGTTGAGGAGCAAACCGGAAGGAGGCCATTTTAGATTTAGTATTCACAAATGGGAATTTGGTATCTGATATGACTGTAGGGGAAAGCTTGGGATCTAGTGATCACCAGTCAGTGTGATTTACTATAAGTACAGTAAGTCACACCACACAAAAACAAAAGTTTTAGATTTTAGAAAAACAGACTTTTCTAAAATTAGATTAGTGGTATACGAGTTCCTATCAGATTGCAACAGTTTCATTAGAGTCCAGGAGAAATGGGACTACTTAAAAGTGGCACTATTGAAGGCAACAGAAAATTGCATTAGGCTTGTCAGTAAAAAAGGAAACTAAAACAAGGAATTACAAAATTAAAAACAAAAGAAGGAAGGTATATGGCAGAAGATAAAGAACTAGCTGACTGCCTCAATGAATACTTCTTCTGTTCAGTTTTTACAAAGAAAAATGAAGGAAAAGGACCTCAGTTAGGAAAGAAGACTAATGAATCTTTTGATGCATGTGTCTTTACAGAGGAAGAGGTTCTAAGTCAGCTGTCTAAAATTAATACAAATAAGTCACAGGGGCCTGATGGGATACACCCAAAGCTATTAAAAGAGCTCAGCGGTGAACTAGCAAAACCATTAACAGATTTATTTAACCAATCACTGGCAACAGGAGTCGTCCCAGAAGATTGGAAATTAGCAAATGTTGTGCCCATTCACAAGAAAGGTAGTAGGGAGGAATCGGGCAACTATAGGCCAGTAAGCCTGACATCAATAGTGGGGAAATTAATGGAAACCATACTTAAGGAGAGGATTGTGGAACATCTAAAATCCCATGGATTGAAAGATGAAAAACAGCATGGGTTTACTTCAGGGAGATCATGTCAAACTAATCTTATTGATTTTTTTTGATTGGGTGACTAAAATAATAGATGGCGGAGGTGCAGTAGACATCGCTTATCTAGACTTTAGTAAGGCTTTGGATACTGTCCCACATAGAAGACTTATCAATAAATTGCAGTCTTTGTGCGTTGACTCCCATATTGTTGAATGGATTAGGCAGTGGCTGAGGGACAGACAACAGAGGGTTGTAGTCAATGGAGTATATTCTGAACATGGTCTTGTTACCAGTGGGCTACCTCAGGGATCTGTTCTGGGACCCATATTGTTTAATATTTTTATCAGCGAAATTGCAGAAGGCCTCGATGGTAAGGTGTGTCTTTTTGCTGATGACACAGATTTGTAACAGGGTTGATGTTCCTGGAGGGATACATCAAATGGAAAAGGATTTAGGAAAACTAGAGGAATGGTCAAAAATCTGGCAACTAAAATTTAATGTTGATAAGTGCAAGATAATGCACCTGGGGCGTAAAAACGCAAGAGCAGAATATAAAATCAGTGATACAGTCCTAACCTCAGTATCTGAGGAAAGGGATTTAGGGGTCATTATTTCAGAAGACTTAAAGGTAGGCAGACAATGTCATAGAGCAGCAGGAAATGCTAGCAGAATGCTTGGGTGTATAGGGAGAGGCATTACCAGTAGAAAGAGGGAGGTGCTCATGCAGCTCTACAGAGCACTAGTGAGACCTCATTTGGAGTATTGTGCGCAGTACTGGAGACCATATCTCCAGAAGGATATTGATACTTTGGAGAGAGTTCAGAGAAGAGCTACTAAACTAGTACATGGATTGCAGGATAAAACTTACCAGGAAAGATTAAAGGACCTTAACATGTATAGCTTGGAAGAAAGATGAGACAGAGGGGATATGATAGAAACTTTTAAATACATAAAGCGAATCAACAAGGTAAAAGCGGAGAGAATATTTAAAAGAAGAAAAACTGCTACAAGAGGACATAGTTTTAAATTAGAGGGGCAAAGGTTTAAAAGTAATATCAGGAAGTATTACTTTACTGAGAGAGTAGTGGATGCATGGAATTGCCTTCCTGCAGAAGTGGTAGCTGCAAATACAGTGAAGAAGTTTAAGCATGCATGGGATAGGCATAAGGCCATCCTTCATATAAGATAGGGCCAGGGGCTATTCATAGTATTCAGTATATTGGGCAGACTAGATGGGCCAAATGGTTCTTATCTGCCGACACATTCTATGTTTCAATGTGTTTTGGATTTTGTGGAACCACTGTGCCTCAAACTGGAAAACACCACAAAGGTGGAATCTAGATTGAGAAGTCGGCTGATTTACAGGGCAGGACAAACATATATGTAGACTTGGAACGTGTTCCGACTTGGATCAAGACTACTGGAAACCAGACATACAGAGGCGACCAGTCCAAACATTAACAACTGTAGGCAGAATAAGCAAGCAACTATGGCAATGACTTCTGGAACCCATACACACCAGGCAGGAACAACCTTACAGATCTCAGAAGCAACATTGTTGCACAGCCAGGGTCTGGCCAAACACTTCAGACAGAACCTTCACTAAACTGCCAGAACTCAGGAACTAAATAGCAGGACTAAGGCCCCTTTCACACGAGCGAGTCCCACGCATCAGACTCGCAGCGTGTGTCATAAATATTTTATCAGGAAAACCGTGAGCATATAGTACAGTATATATGTAGTTTGGAACCTCATATACTCCCTAGCTTTCTAAGGCACAGCTGCACAATTGTGAAGGGAGGAATTCACTGTGTAACTGGACAGATTAGCTATTCAGCTGTTTGTACTATGGCTGGTACTACAGCAGGTAGTATTGGCACTGTTACCAAATCTAATTTGTACTACTATTCCTTATAACAAAATGCCACGCTCACTGTGTAGACTAAACTTATCCAGACTAAGGGTACTTTCACACTTGCGTTAAACTTTTCCGCTATTGAGTTCCGTCCTAGGGGCTCAATACCGGAAAAAAATGATCAGTTTTATCCTAATGAATTCTGAATGGAGAGCAATCCATTCAGTATGCATCAGGATGTCTTTAGTTCAGTCACTCTTACGGTATTTGACCAGAGAAAATGCCGCAGCATGCGGTATTTTCTCTGTCCCAAATCCCGGAACACTTGCCGGATCGGGCATTATTTTCCATTTGAAATGCATTAATGCCGGATCCGGCCCCAAATGAGCAGACCTTTTTAAAAATGTGAAGAAAAAAAATACCGGATCTGTTTTTCCAGATGACAACGGGAGAGACGGATCCGGTATTGCAATGCATTTGTGAGACGGATCCGTATCCGTCTACAAATGGTATCCGTTTGTATACAGATTGCCGGATTCGGCAGGCAGTTCCGGGCTCCGGCTACGAAACTGCCTGCCGGAATCCAACAATGCAAGTGTAAAAGTACCCTAAATCCAACCTTCTCTTATACTTCCTGGCTCAGTTGCACTAGCATCAGAGAGGGAAGAGGGAGACAATATGACTGCAGCTTGAGAGAACAATGCACTCCTTTTCTGTTGTATTTTTCATGGTCTGCAATTGTGACGAAGCAAGAGCAGATAACAGACACGTAACAAGATTGTTAGGTTTTGTTGGTTCTTTTTTTGTTTGTATTCTGGGTTTAGTTCCCCTTTAATTCCCAACAGAGACCTGAAATGTCTGAGTGCTGGGAGAGAGCCCTTCCACCTTCATTAGCACCCACAATGACTCCTGACCCATTCATTTCAATAGGTCTGTGTACATGAGTGTTGTTGTTTTTTTTTTTCACGGATCAATTCTGTGTTGCCTGAGAATCGCAGCATGTTTTGTATTCTCCTCCTTTTTCTTTTCCCCACGCATATGAATAATACATCAAAACTAATTGCACCCGTGCGGAAAAATCTGAAACGCTGAACACAGTTGCAGAGAAATCTTGCTGAACTTGTGAAATTGTGCAAGTTTCACTGAACGCATCCTGAAAGAATCTGTAACGCTCGTGTTTTTTTATAATGATGGGCTATGGTGTCGCACTGAGACATACTGCGACACGACACTCGCAATAAATCCATCCAAGATGGATTTTTCTGTGACTGTCGCATCACAGTCGCAGCATGTCGCAGTGCAACACCATAGACTATCATTATAAAAATTGGCGTGCGACACCAATGTTGCATTGTAGTTGTGCCCTATGTGTCGTGAGACATATTGTCAAGCAACACATGTCGTTGCGTAGCCCTAGCCTAAAGCTGACCTACAGCAGTGAAGAAAAATGGCTGGGTTGTTATGGAAACCTGAAGTAAAATTGTATGTATGTGTAGACTAAGAGCCTGCGAGCTTCTATTGGCTGATAAGGGACATGTGACCCTGTGTATGGCAGATAGACTTGCAGGCTTGTATTGGCTAATGCAGGTGATTTTGGGGGAATATTTTAGGAACGGTACATCCTAGAGACATGAGACCCAGTCTAAAACCTACCCGGACCCCTGGTGTACCTGTGCCAAATTTGTTAAAGATCGGTTCAGTCGTTTGGTCGCACATAAAGAACAGATGTCTGGACAGACAGAAACTTTTTATAGATATATATTATATACTAGCAGAAGGTCCCATCTTCGCACTGATATATATTTCATCTATTTCATTTAATGTATCCCCCATAACAGTGACCTCTACAGCACCCCGCCCTTTAACAGTGAACACCACAGTCCCCCCGCCCCCCTCCCACAGTGCCCGGCCTTTTTAAAATGGGACCTTCACAGCAGCCTGCCCCTTTAACAGTGAGTTTCACAGCCCCCTACTCCCTTGACAGTGACCTCCTCAGGGGCCCGCTGCCTTAACAGTGACCTCACAGTACCCTGCTGCCTTAATAGTGACCTCCACAGCAGTTGCCTCTGCCCCTTAACAGTAACCTCTATAGTGAACGCCTCTTAACACTGCCCCCTCCCATAGTGCCCCACCACTTTAAAATGGGACCTTTACAGCAGCCCATCCCCTTAACTTTGACCTTCACAGCAGCCCACCCCTTTAACACTAAGTTAAACAGCACCCTACTCTCTTGACAGTGACCCTTACAGTATCCTGCTGCCTTAACCGTGACCTCCACAGCAGTTGCCCCTTTAATAGTGTCCCCTGCCCCCTTAACGGTGACCTCCGCAGTGCCCGCCCCTTTAATGCTAGGGCTACACGACGACATGTGTCACGCAACATTTTGTCTCCACAATTTTTACATGCTGCGATTGTGACACAACAGTCACAAAAATTCCATCCAAGATGGATTCATGTAGCAGCGTAGTTGTGCCCTGTGTGTCATGCGACTTATTGTCGTCCTGTAGCCCTAGCTTAAAGCTGACCTACAACAATGAAGAAAAATGGCTGGGTTGTTATGGAAACCTGGAGTAAAAATGTGTGTATGTGGAGACTAAGGGCCTGAGAGCTTCTATTGGCGGATAAGGGACATGTGACCGTGTGTATGGCAGTTGGGATATGAAGAGAAAGGCTTGTATTTGCTAATGCAGGTCATTTTTCGGGAATATCTCAGGAACAGTACATCCTAGAGAGCTCAGACCCAGTCTAAAACCTTCCAGGACACCTGATGTACCTGTGTGCCAAATTTGGTGAAGATCGGATCAGTTGGGGGCGTGGCCTAGCTCGCATGGTGTGAGGTCGAGTTAGTACAGAGCTCTGTAAAAATCCTGGAAAACTCCTGCTAAACCCAGTAACCATCCCTACCTATCTAACTGGATCCTTACATCTGAAGTGTTTGGACTCCAAGACACCAGGAAAGCGCGGTGTGATCAGTGCAGCATTGTGAAGCGCGGACCTCTGCCTTGGAGAGGGTGCAGTGGAGGGGAGAAGTGACACGGCTGGAAACGCTGCAGGACAGAGATCAAGGAGCACGCAAAGGTATTTACCGAGAGCACCCAGAAAGGGGTACCTCCAAGAACCCAGTCCGGGTCTGGTGTGGTCGGCAGAGGAGTGGAGAAGGCGGAGGCAGAGGCTGAAACACGTGGCAGACGCCATCTTGATTAATAGAAGCTAGGGATCGACCGATTATCGGTTTTACCGATATTATCGGCCGATATTCAGGATTTTGACAGTTATCGGTATCAGCATCTTTTGCTGATATTCCGATAACGTATGGGGAGCACAAATCGCGCTGCTCTCAGCGCTCTCCGTGTTCCCTCAGCAGCACAGGGGAGAAGGAAGCAGTGTCACCCTCCCCCTGTGATGCCGCTGCCGCCAATGAGAGGAGAGAAGACAAGAGGAGGGGAGGGGCTGTGGCCACTGCGCCACCAATGATGTTGACTTACTCATTCATTCAAATTGAACAGGAGGCGGGAGCTGGCTGCAGAATCACATAGCCGGCTCCCGACCTCTATGATCGGTAGCTGCGATCCGCGGTAGTTAACCCCTTAGGTGCCGCGGATCACAGCTACCGCTCATAGAGGTCGGGAGCCGGCTATGTGATTCTGCAGCCAGCTCCCGGCTCCTGTATATGAATAAATGAGAGCTTTATCTACATTGGTGGCACAGTGTGGCCCCCCCAAGCCCCCCAGTATTAATCATTGGTGGCGCAGTGCGCCCCCCACCCCCGTATTAAAAACATTGGTGGCGCAGTGCGCCCCCACCCAAGCCCCCCCAGTTTTAATCATTGGTGGCAGTGGCCACAGGGTCCCCTCTCCCCTTCTCCTTCGATCGGAGCCCCAGCAGTGTAAGCCTGGGGCTCCGATCGGTTACCATGGCAGCCAGAACGCTATTGAAGCCCTAGCTGCTATGGTAAGCTCCATGCTGCTGTGTGCACAAAGCACATAGCAGCAGGGACAGTGTGAGATCCTATTCACCCTGATAGAGATCTATCAGGGTGAATAGGACAAGGGTTCTAGTCCCTAAGGGGGTTAAAAGTTAGTAAAAAATAAACACCAAAATGTTAAGTATAAATAAAAAAGAAAGATTTACAAAAAAAAAAATACACATTAACAATAAAAATATTCATTTTCAGCAGATGTGTGTAGTATTTTTTTTTTTCCAAAAATGAAATTTCACAGAATATCCGTATAAATTATCGGTATCGGCCCTAAAAAATCTATATCGGTCGATCCCTAATAGAAGCTGCGCGTCTGGTCGGCAGAGGAGCGGAGACACATAAGAGAGGAGAGCTCCTGCTGTGACCCTTTGGTTAGGTTAAGCTTCAGCCTCCTTAGCTCAGAGAAGAGCCACACTGTTCTTTTAGTAAAGCAGAGTCCTCACTCTGATTTATAACTGAGAAGTTTCTCACTATCTGTGTGGAATATTAACCCCTGAAGAGCCAAGGCAGTAACAGTCAGAGTGATCTCTCTACTACCTCTGCTACATTTTTCCTATTTCTCTACTACCTATGGCAGTTTGATAATCCATCCTCCCTTGTTCACAATCTGAAAGTTACCTTATAAGTCACTTCTTGTACTGCAAAAGTCACATTTGCTCATATTTCACTAAACAAGCAGCTCTGAGTCATATGGGCCGCAAAAACGCTGCTACTGTTGCTCCTCCTGCTATAAAAATATATATGGACACCATGAGTCAGACTGAGCAGGGAGATGGAGAGTCTGGTCCTGTGGTCACATCAACGGAGACCTCCCAAATTATGAAGGCAATAGCGAAAATCGACCATGTTCAGTCTGATCTTTGCTGTCTGCGACATGAGTTTGACAAAATACGTGAAAGAACCACAGAGGTGGAACGCACATTAAGTTATGTAGAAGATACGGCCCGGATAGGAGAGAACGATACTAGACAACTGCAGCAACAAGTTAAGATGTTACAAGCTAGGGCTGATGATGCCGAAAACAGAAATAGAAGAAATAATATCCGTATTTTGGGACTGCCAGAAAGAGCTGAAGGGTCCAACCCAGAAATCTTTGCGGAACAACTGATCAGAGACGTTCTGCAACCTATTGTCCTATCTAGCTGCCCCTGCCAGACCATTTATTATGAAGGTTCTCCTTTATAGAGATAGACGCTATCCTGCTGACAGCCCGAAAGAAAGGCAATATTACCTATGAAAATGTGCGGTTATCGTTCTATCCGGACTTCACTTCGGAGGAGGCAGTTTAATGACATCCGGGCTTGTTTGCGGAAGCAAAATATAAAGTATGTCATGTTATACCCTTCCGGCTCAGAGTGCAAGATGGTGAGACTGTCTGCTTCTTTGAAACCCCGGAGGCAGCCGCAGATTGGATTGACAGGCGTCCAGATGTGAGACCTCGTCGCTGAGTAGATGTTTTGAGCTCCTGATTGGAGCAACATACATACATGGGTTGCTGGGTGATGACACTTTTTATGAGAAGCACTGGTTGATGAGAAGTTTTCTTTTCTGTTCCTCTCTTTTCTTCTTATGGTTTATGTGAGGTGTGTGTGTGTGTGTGTGTGTGTGTGTGTGTGTGTGTGTGAAGTGAGCACGCGCCCAGTTAGCAAGGGATAGGAAACACCCTAGTGCAGGGATGGCCAACCTGAGGCTCTCCAGCTGTTGCAAAACTACAACTCCCAGCATGCGCTGACAGTCTACAGCTATCAGCCTACAGCAGGGCATGGTGGTAGTTGTAGTTTTACAACAGCTGGGGAGCCGCAGGTTGGCCATGCCTGCCCTAGTGTTTCAAGTTAAGGGTCTCCGGCTCAACCATGTTGGGACGGATTGGGCGGGGTGGATGAGTGGGGGGTTTGGGTTTGTGCTTTTCTGTGTCGGTATGCATGGGTATGAATGTTTGCTCCTCCACAGGACCTAAGGATGCAGCTACATTTATATGGTGGCTGTATGGCGTCAGTTAAATTGATATCTTGGAATATCAGGGTTCTTAATGACCAGGTCAAACGTTCACTAGTCTTCAATTACTTGAAAGGGTACAGCCCTGATATAGTAATACTACAGAAAACGCACTTATGAGGTCAGCACGTTTTGGCTCTTAAACGCCCATGGGTGGGGTCTATCTATCATGCGGTGTACTCCAACTATGCAATATCTGATTATAGGTTTATATGTGCCACCCCCTTTCAGTAGAGAAATCTTAGAACTCATTATGAGTAGTGGCGATGTTTGTAGCAACCCCCCTTATTATTATGGGTGATTATAATGCCAACTTGGATACAATTAGAGAGAGGCTACATCCTCAGGCTTCACACAATAAATCTCTCTCATATTAGGCAGAGGCACATGGGCTTATACAGGCTTGGAGACAACTTAATCCCACTCTTACACAATTCTCATGCTACTCTGCCTCCACTGGATCTATGTCTCGCATGGATTTAGCTTTTGTCACCAGAGATTTATTACCCTATATTAGAACCAGTGATTATTTACCTAGAGGTATCTCAGATCATGCTCCCCTTCTCTTGATTCTATCGCAGCCATTGCCCCCCACCCCCACACACACTATATGGTGGCGTCTAAACCCGATATGGCTAGATGTTCTCCCGGTGGCGAGCAGCAGCTACGAGAACATGACACAATTCTGGACAGAGAATGAAGGGTCTTTAGACCCTTTGGTGAAATGGGATGCTTTCAAATCTGTGATGAGGGGAGCTTTAATCCATGCAATAGTGACACACAGGAAAGAATTGCACATAACGCGGACTAAGTTGGAGGTAGAGGTCTCCAATAAAGAGCAAGAATTTCTAAAAGATCCGAGTAGCGAAAAGCGAGGGAGCTGGCTGGAGGCGCAGCGTCTGTTCTGTTTACACCTCACAGATTATACTCAGAAGAAACTTAGCCCAGAAGCAGACAATTTTTTCTGATGGGGATAAGAATGGTAGGGCTCTGGCGTATCTAGCTCGCTCGGAAACCCCCCAAACAGTGGTCGCAGGTGTTATGTCTGACCAAGATGAACTTGTGATTGTGCCCCGAGATGTGTGTCGTCAATTTGCCTCCTATTACTCTTCCTTATATGCCTCTAAAACTACTTATACTACAACAGATATAACTGACTTTCTAGCTAGAATTCCAATCCCCACTCTTGCACAGGAGGATGGAGAGGCCTTGGTGAATCACAGATATGGAGATTGAACTAGCTATCAAATCCCTGACAGCAAGGAAAGCTCCTGGTCCGGATGGCTTCCCGGCTGAATAGTATAAACTCCATTTAAAGGTACACAGCGGCAGACTTCAGAAGCTTTTTGACCATGATTTTGAACAAGGCGCTTTACGCCCTTCCTTCTACGAGGCTACTATTGTGGTGATACACAAGCCGGGGAGACTGGATCAGTGTAGCTCTTACAGGCCTATCTCACTCCTGGACCTAGTCGCTAACATTTTAGCGAAGGTACTGGCACTGAGACTGAGGGAGGTGATCCTCTCAGTAGTGGGAGTGGACCAGTCAGGGTTTATGCCAGGGAGAACCACGGATATAAACTTGAGAGTCCTATATACTAATCTTCAGGTCAAACATGACAACAGGGACATGAGTCCTGGCATCATTAGACAATGATAAAGCGTTTGACGTGGAGTGGGACTTTATGTGGGCTACACTTAAACAAACGTGTTTCCCGCAGAGCTTCATCCAATGGTTGCAAATACTTTTATAAAAGTCCAACAGCTAGGGTCAAGGTAAATGGGTATGTCTCTGATCCCTTTCCCCTTGGAAGGGCCACCAGGCAGGGTTGCCCTCTTCCCCCCCCCCCCCCCCCCCCCCCCCCCTACTTTATGCACTGATAATTGAGCCTTTGTCACTACTTATTTCGTCCAACTCCGCTATGATAGAAGGTTGGGAGGTGGCGGGAATAACTGAGAAACTTTTCCTTTATGCGGATGACATGCTGTTATATTTAGAAAACCCAGGTAGCTCTCTGAATGCCCTCTTAGATACTGTGGATAAATTTGGAAAATTTTCTGGTTTACGGGTAAATTGGGCTAAGTCGAGCCTCTGCTTGATAGATGACTTTGTTGCCATTCATATTTCATTGCAGTCCAAGCTCCCAAGTAGTAGAACAGTTCACGTGGGAATTGTTATACATAGAGAAGCTACAAAGTTCTACCAGCTAAACGTAGTCCCTACAATGACATATATCACTAGGAGAATTGAGGCATGGGAAAACCTACCACTGACCCTGATTGGTTGTGTTAATATCATAAAATGATCCTTCTGCCAAAAATGTTATATCTATATAGGGCGACACCATTGGCACTGCCAAAGAGACATTTTGTTCTTATGGATAGGATGTTTACTCCTTTTCTGTGGCACAAAAGGTGTCCTAGGATAGCGAGAGAAACCCTTCAGGCGCCATATGGGCGAGGGGGCTTGGCGCTGCCAAATCTCTTTTTATTATGAGGTGGTACAGCTGAGTTATGTGGCATGGTGGATCAGAGCAGATACAAGCAACCCAGCGGTAGTGTTGGAAGCTGCTCTAGTGGGGTCATATGGAGCTCTTACAAACTTAGTATATAGGAAAGGAACCTATGCAGCATGTCACTTTACCCCCACTATGGCTGCGACGATGGCATTCTGGTTTAACCACTTCCCATCTGGGCCATTAGCCCCCTTCCTGACCAGGCCTAATTTTGCAAAACTGACATATCTCACTTTATGTGGTAATAACTTTGGAACGCCTTTACTTATCCAAGTCATTCAGAGATTGTTTTCTCGTGACACATTGTACTTCATGATTGTCATAAATTTGAGTCAATATATTTCACCTTTTATTTATGAAAAAATCCCAAATTTTGAAAAATTTTGAAAAATTCGCAATTTTCTAAATTTCAATTTCTCTGCTTTTAAAAACAGAAAGTGATACCTCATAAAATATTTATTACTTAACATTCCCCATATGTCTACTTTTATGTTGGCATCATTTTGGAAATGTAATTTAGTTTTTTTAGGACGTTAGAAGGCTTAGAAGTTTAGAAGCAATTCTTAAAATTTAAGAAAATTGCCAAAACCCACCTTTTTAAGGACCAGTTCAGGTCTGAAGTCACTTTGTGGGGCCTACATAGTTGATACCCCCATAAATGACCCCATTGTAGAAACGACACCCCTCAAGTTACTTAAAACCGATTTTACAAACTTTGTTAACCCTTTAGGCGTTCCACAAGAATTAAAGGAAAATGGAGATCAAATTTTTAAATTTCACTTTTTTGGCAGATTTTCCATTTTAATCCAATTTTTTCTTTAACACATCGATGGTTAACAGCCAAACAAAACTCAATATTTATTACCCAGATTCTGCGGTTTACAGAAATAAACTGCTGTATGGGCACACCGCAGGGCGCAGAAGAAAAGGAACTCCACATGGTTTTTAGATGCCATGTCCCATTTGAAGCCCCCCTGATGCACCCTTACAGTAGAAACTCCCAAGAAGTGATTCCATTTTGGAAACTAGAGGATAAGGTGCCAGTTTTATTGGTACTATTTTTGGGTACATATGATTTTTTGATCATTCATTATAACACTTTATGGGGCAAGGTGACCAAAAAATTGGTTGTTTTAGCACAGTTTTTATTTATTTATTTTTAGAGCGTTCACCTGAAGGGTTCAGTCAAGTGACATTTTTATAGAGCAGATTGTTACTGACGTGGCGATACCTAATATGTATACTTTTTCTTATTTATTAAAGTTTTACACAATAATAGCATTTTTGAAACAAAAAAATTATGTTTTAATGTGTCCATGTTCTGAGAGCTATAGTTTTTTTTACATTTTTTGAGAGATTTTCTTATGTAGGGGCTCATTTTTTGCGGGATGAGGATGGTTTTATTGGTACCATTTTGTCGGACATACGCCTTTTCGATCACTTGGTGTTGCACTTTTTGTGATGTAAGGTGACAAAAATGGCTTTTTTTTGACAATTATTTATATATATATATATATATATATATATATATATATATATATATTTTTTTTTATGGTGTTTATTGGACTGGGTCGATCACGGACGCGGCAATACCAAATATGTCTTTTTTTTTTTATTTAATTTTTTCTATTTTTAACTTTTTTTTTTTTTTTTAATTCTTACTTGGGGAATTTATTTTTTTTACATGTGAAACCTTTTTTTATTTTTATTTTTTATTTTACACTTTTCGTCCCCCATAAGGTCATATAAGACCTCTGGGGGACATTTACTTCACTTTTTTCATTTTTTTTTTCACTGTTGATCTCTCCTGTAACTGGGGCTGACATAGTAGCCCCAGTTACAGGAGAAATGCACCACCCAGAGAGGCTGTACAGCGCAATACAGCACTGTACAGCCTCAGTGCAAGGCTGATTGAGGTCTGTGAAAGACCTCACACAGCTCCTGCACTCTCCGGTCCTGGCGGTCACATGATGGAAATCCTTGGATTAATGCACAAACAGTAACACCTTGATTGAGTAATATTTCCTTGTTTGGTCCCATAGGGGAGTGACTGCTTGGTTTGAATGTGCGTCCGTGTGACTGGGATGGAACATTTAGCATTTCACCACCAATTTATTTTCGGACAGAAATTGTCTGTACATTTAATTCTGAATAAGGACATGGACTTTGCTCAGTGGAAACCACTAGTTTATTTATACTAATGTGATTGTGTACTGTTATACCTTGAAAGGTTTGTTTTTTTCTCTTTGAAAATTTAATAAACAGATACTATTAAAAAAAAGATCGGATCAGTCGTTTGGTCGCGCATAAAGAACAGACGTCGGGACAGACAGACAGAAACTCATTTTTATATACATATGAGGCCAAAATGTGTGATTGGCTGCAGCAGTCACATGCCATACCACGTCACCACTGTACCCTGTAAACACAGACCTGAGGTGAGCACAGGAATGTTAGTGCTGCAAATGGTGGGGGATTAAGTTGTGACTATACAGTCTTTTCCTGTTTTAAAGGGAACCTGGCACCATGCTAAATAATCTGCTGCGTGTTATACAGCAGGAGGAGCTGAGCAGATTGAAAGAGATTTGTAGGAAATGATTCAGTAAACTTTGAATTTCTATTAATCTAAATTTATGTCAGTGATTGGCTGTGTATAGAGAGAGCTGTCATCACCGATAGGACCGCCTCCTTGACTTCAAAACCCAGAATGAGCAAAAATGTAAATGAATAAATTACTAGTTTTACTGACTCTTTTCTCATAAAACTACATACGTCAGCTGCAAAGTTCACAGAACTGATGAGGGAGAAATCACACAGACACAGGAGGCTCCTATAAACTTGAAATGCTGGATGGAAGCAGTTGTTTTATCAGGTTCAGGATCTCTGCTAACTGGCATGCACCGATTTTCCTGTGAGCCGTCTTCTGCGTCTCTGCTACTAGGGACAGACTGCAAATTAGGTGGAAGTGAGACCCCTAGTAGCCATGTCTTTGCAGCTTTTTTTAGGTGGGTGCAGGCATATTTTTAAAATGATTTAGAAATTTGCTAGTTACACCATTATCTATTAAATGAAATTGTGTGAAAGTACAGTGACTGTTTTAAAGGGTTTGGGTAGATTTAATGGTGGACAACCAACAAAACATAACCTGTCCTCATGTGTCTTCTCTAGTTTCATTAGATATCACAATTGCAGACCATGAAAAAGCAGTAAGTTTTCTCTCAGGCAGAAGCCATGCCTTCTACCCCCTCCCTAGACTTCTATGATGCTAGTGCATGGATGCCAGGGGCATCAGTGGACATTACATGCAGAGGGGTATAAGAGGAGAAAACTACAACTCCTGACATGAGCAGACTGTTTATTATGGGGCATAACTGGCCATTACATGGGAGGGATATACTATGTGAGTACTACAACTCCCAGCATTTTTAGGATGTTGTTATGGTCTGTCGGAGAACATTACAGGAAATGATTATAAGAAAAGAATTACCACTTGTAGTATTTGACAACTTATAGAGGCATACCACTAACCTCTCTCAGAACAGTAGCTCGATCCACATAGTAACATCACACAGGTCCTTCACCACACTGCATTGCTGAGCTCTGTCTCAGTGGGTAAATGGCTGGAGTGGAATGAGCAAGTCACAGAGGCAGGTGATAGATCTCAGTGGAGTGGGGGATAAAGCGGCTGTGGAGACCAGGGTCTCCTATAGCAATGCCATGAGAATGATCTGCTGTCATTTGTCAGTGTGGTTCCTACCCCATCTCTCCTGAACTTCCTGTTCAGTATGTGTTACATCCTGCTCCTTGACTCAGCCGTTCTGTAGCGGTAGATGGAGAAGAATGGGGGAAAGAAAAATGTCTTTGTCTGCAAGATCTCCTCTAAACTTCATTACTATTACATCTATTTTAAATTTATAAAGTATTGGCGAACCTATGTACACTAGTACTTTCATACATTGTTTTACTATAACCGATACAAAATAATTGAAGCAGCACAAAAAAAATAGTAGAAAAGACCTCCAGGGAGATAGAATCCAAATCCTCACCAGTACATGGCAAACATGAGGAAGGCAGCCCTTCAATGGAAATTCGTACTTTTATTTGCCCAGAATTTCCATTGGAGTATGTGTTAATATGACAGAGGCTGTTGTTTGGGCAACACTGTTCACACTGACTGTTTTACAGCGGAATTTTGGTGTGGAAACCCCCCCTCCCCCCCCCCCAGCAGCCACATCCTCTCTGCCTCCTATACATCTCAATGGGAGACTGTGCTGAGGATCACGGAGTAGCGGCCTATGGCTGCAGCTGCGCCGAGAAGGGAGATGTTTGTCCTCAGGGCTGCTTCCCATTGAAATTAATGGGAGGCAGAGAGGATGCAGTTGGCGGCAGGTTTTCGGCATGACTGTCTGCCCAAAATTCTGCAGTAAAACTTGCTGTGTGAACATGTCCTCAGTGTGCTCTAAAAGCAGGCTTACTGGACAAACAGCCCTGGGGTCCTGATTGCACAAGGGGTTCCCTGTATTTATTTGGGTAACCATTGGAACCCAGTAACAATCAATGAATGAATCCCCTTATGATCATGTCTTGGTCACCGTGATCAAAGGAGTACACTTTTGGGATTGGAGGTTATAGTCAAGAGGCTGCTC
Organism: Bufo bufo; assembly: GCF_905171765.1. Taxonomy (NCBI): domain Eukaryota; kingdom Metazoa; phylum Chordata; class Amphibia; order Anura; family Bufonidae; genus Bufo; species Bufo bufo. Next base: position 257,406,927 of record NC_053391.1, on the reverse strand, counting down.
CAAGATCAGGAGCTGTTAGTAACATCTACTGCAGCAATGCCAAAAGAAATCACCATAAAGGACCTGTTGTTAAGGAGTTAAATAACCCCAGATTACTGGATCTGGCATCAATATGTTATTGTATTAATGGAAATTTAAATGTATCCATATTGCAGGACTAAGGCGGAAATCCTCCCCGAAGCCCCTTGTGCTGAGTGAGGCAAAGAAACAGCTTATGATATTCAGACTACCTCAGGTCTTGCGGCTGCACCTTAAGCGGTTCAGGTAAGAAGAGTCGCTTTTCACCCATGTTCATATAGTTACAAACCGCATAGTTTATGCTTGAGAGAAATGGCTATTACCTCAAACAATCTACAATGTGGTACTGCACCAGCAATTGTAAAACCTAGAAAGAGAGGTGAAGCAATGGATATGGTGTTACCAGGACCGTCTTTAATATTGATTGGACCCTGGGCAAGAATTTACTTGGGCCCCCTGGATCCTGCCTTCCCACACCCTAAAAAAAGCAAAAATCTTAGCACCTTAGGTGTTCAGGCGCCCTGTGCGAGCTCACCTTGTGGTAGTGTTACCTGCAGTCCTATGTAAAACCACAGATAACACTAGTGTAGATCATGTGGAAGTGTTACCTTCGTTCTTAGTGTGCCTCCCTGTGTCTATCGCACGGACTCCATGCTGGCGCTGCCTCCTCTTCCATCTTCTTCTTCTTGCCCCGCACAGAACGTTCTGAAGCAGCTGCGTCAAGACATAGGAACACTGTGGGCATGGTGATACACACAGGGAGAGACACACACACACACACAGGGACAGACACACACACACAGGGACGGACAGACAGACGGACAGACACACACACACACACACACACACACACACACACATACATACAATAAATATGATCACCACACGGCTCCTGCCTGTCTTCTTTGGTAAAGCAGGGCATAGCTGGGCTATGCCAGGCTTTAGCAGAGTGGGAACAGGACAGTGGACACAGGGCACGATATGTATGCGAGCACAGCTGAGCGAGTGCAGGGCAAGGGCCCACATACACATCGCCCCCCCTGCCTGTCATACCACCCCCCCCCAACCGGGCATTTTGGGGGGCATTAGGGGTTGGATGATGCGGAGTGTGCACATAGCCACCAATCTTTCCCCCCCCCCCCCCTCCTAAAGGTAACTGATGTGCTGGGGGGAGGGGAATATGATTGGTGGCACTGGCACACTCAACATCAGCAGCAAGGAGTTAAAGTCCAACCCTTAATGGCCCCCAAAATCCTTGGGGGGGGGGAGGGGGGGTTGATGTAGTAGCAGGAAAGCGCACACTGTCCCCCTGTCCTCTATGAGCCCCCCATGGCACATTTCTCCCACTGCATCATGGGCCAGTGGCAGATGGGATCCATCCAGTTGTTATCTTTGTACAAAATTGTACTTTGTACTACCAAATACCTGTAAGTTCTGTATGGTGGAACTTGCTTGGTTGCTTGGCTGGCTCAGACTGTGTCTGTTGTGGCTGCTGGCTGGGGCTCGGGCCCGCTCCGCCTCCTTCTTCTCTCTGCCTGTGCGCCAGCTGCGTCACGCTCCAGCAGCCACTGGTCTGCTCTGTTAAAGAGCCAGGCAGGCCAGGCAGCAGAGCGGAGCTCAGAGCGGCCGGGGGCTCCGCCCCCTCCTCACTCAGTCTCTTTCTATAGTCCGGACCGTGACTCCGTGCTGTTAGATGGCGTGCGGCGGCGGCAACAAAATATAGTAGTAAGCACAGCCGCCCGCACACCCCAAAGGCCTTGGGCCACCCAGGAGCAACTGGGCCCGGGGCAGCTGCCCCTTTTGCCCCGCGGTAAAGACGGCCCTGGGTGTTACCATGTGGGGCAAAGTGACAAGAGGTTTAATGTCCTAATTGTCAGGACACCGGGCAGAGAGGAATAGCATGAAGTGACTGTTGGGCAGAAGGGGTGATGCCCAAAGAAGGGATAGCAGGAACATCTTCACATGAAATGAGAATGTTGTTTTCAAATGTCATGTACAAATTATAACATTGACATGTACATCTGGTATTATACATGGCAAATGATGGTTGCAATTCCCTGCCATGTCCTCTCCACTTGGATTGAATGGGCCAGGCGTAATGACATTTTCACAGCCTGGCCAATCAAAGTGGAAGGGGCAGTTGCAGAAAGAGCAAAGCCTCTAGGTGTAATGGAAACGCCCCTGTTGCTCCTAGAAGCTCATTTGCATATATTAGAACATCATAATTTTACTCAGCAATGCGGGCACATATGACCATGGGTCCAACACATGAGATTTATGAAGTATGAATTTTTAGCAGTACTTGGTCAATGATCACACAACTAGGCTGGTGCACCCTTTGAGATCATGCAACCGGGTATCAGTCAGTGCAGAGTCACATTAATACTGCGTGGCATCTCCCCATGCTGCAATGCAATCTGCCACTCTGGCATGGTGATGGTCATACATACAGTGGCGGAAATAATTATTTGACCCCTCACTGATTTTGTAAGTTTGTCCAATGACAAAGAAATGAAAAGTCTCAGAACAGTATCATTTCAATGGTAGGTTTATTGTAACAGTGGCAGATAGCACATCAAAAGGAAAATCGAAAAAATAACTTTAAATAAAAGATAGCAACTGATTTGCATTTCATTGAGTGAAATAAGTATTTGAACCCCTACCAACCATTAAGAGTTCTGGCTCCCACAGAGTGGTTAGACACTTCTACTCAATTAGTCACCCTCATTAAGGACACCTGTCTTAACTAGTCACCTGTATAAAAGACACCTGTCCACAGAATCAATCAATCAAGCAGACTCCAAACTCTCCAACATGGGAAAGACCAAAGAGCTGTCCAAGGATGTCAGAGACAAAATTGTAGACCTGCACAAGGCTGGAATGGGCTACAAAACCATTAGCAAGAAGCTGGGAGAGAAGGTGACAACTGTTGGTGCGATTGTTCGAAAATGGAAGGTGCACAAAATGACCATCAATCGACCTCGCTCTGGGGCTCCACGCAAGATCTCACCTCGTGGGGTGTCAATGGTTCTGAGAAAGGTGAAAAAGCATCCTAGAACTACACGGGAGGAGTTAGTTAATGACCTCAAATTAGCAGGGACCACAGTCACCAAGAAAACCATTGGAAACACATTACACCGCAATGGATTAAAATCCTGCAGGGCTCGCAAGGTCCCCCTGCTCAGGAAGGCACATGTGCAGGCCCGTCTGAAGTTTGCCAATGAACACCTGAATGATTCAGAGAGTGACTGGGAGAAGGTGCTGTGGTCTGATGAGACCAAAATAGAGCTCTTTGGCATTAACTCAACTCGCTGTGTTTGGAGGAAGAAAAATGCTGCCTATGACCCCCAAAACACCGTCCCCACCGTCAAGCATGGGGGTGGAAACATTTTGCTTTGGGGGTGTTTTTCTGCTAAGGGCACAGGACAACTTATTCGCATAAACGGGAAAATGGACGGAGCCATGTATCGTGAAATCCTGAGCGACAACCTCCTTCCCTCTGCCAGGAAACTGAAAATGGGTCGTGGATGGGTGTTCCAGCACGACAATGACCCAAAACATACAGCAAAGGCAACAAAGGAGTGGCTCAAGAAGAAGCACATTAAGGTCATGGAGTGGCCTAGTCAGTCTCCGGACCTTAATCCAATCGAAAACCTATGGAGGGAGCTCAAGCTCAGAGTTGCACAGAGACAGCCTCGAAACCTTAGGGATTTAGAGATGATCTGCAAAGAGGAGTGGACCAACATTCCTCCTAAAATGTGCGCAAACTTGGTCATCAATTACAAGAAACGTTTGACCTCTGTGCTTGCAAACAAGGGTTTTTCCACCAAGTATTAAGTCTTTTTTTGTTAGAGGGTTCAAATACTTATTTCACTCAATGAAATGCAAATCAGTTGCTATCTTTTATTTAAAGTTATTTTTTCGATTTTCCTTTTGATGTGCTATCTGCCACTGTTACAATAAACCTACCATTGAAATGATACTGTTCTGAGACTTTTCATTTCTTTGTCATTGGACAAACTTACAAAATCAGTGAGGGGTCAAATAATTATTTCCGCCACTGTATGCTAGATCTCCTCCTGTGGTATGTCATTATAAGCTCTTCCAACTTAGATCCATAATTGAGCCAAGGTGGTTGTTGGCTGCTGTGTACGGGAGATCTGTTAGCCTATCCAGTCCCAGACATTCTTAATGGGGGGAGAGATCTGGTGATTGAGCTGGCCAGGGAAGCTACTGGATACCCTGAAGGTCATATTGTGTAGTGCGCAAGGTGGTTGTTGGCTGCTGTGTATGGGAAATCTGTTAGCCTATCCAGTCCCAGACATTCTTAATGGGGGAGAGATCTGGTGATCTTGCTGGCCAGGGAAGCTACTGGATACCCTGAAGGTCACATTGTGTAGTGCGGTCAGTGTGTGGACAGGTCTTATCTTGTTGGAACACCACATCTCCTCACTCAAGAAAGGAAGAAGAACTGGTTCCACAATGTCCTGGACGTACCAAACTGGAACGGCCACTTGGCTAATGTGTCTGGCACAATGGCACCTGGTGTTGGGCCTTTTGTCTCCACACTATGCATGATGGCAGTAGGTGCTCTACAGCCCGCTGCAAACTCTAATGTGGCCATCATTAGTACCAAGGCAGAACCTCCTTTCATCACTGAACACTGTTGTTTGTAGATTGGGAAGATAACTCCTTCTGTGGACACCAATCCAGAACCTTAGAGGTATTCACCCTCATCCACTGTGGTAGCTCGAGCGGCATGCCTCAGTCTAAAATACTGGTAATATTGTATTGTTTTTACATCAGGTTTTTGGCTTCAGCCACAGAATAATTTGTTCCTCTAGGAAAACTGGATCCATTCCAAAAACTAATGCAAAGATTGCATCGGTTTGCATCTGGTTTGTTTTAAATGATCCCATTTTACAACTTTTACCTGGAAACAAGGCTAGTGACTTGTGATTGTTTCAGTTTTTAGACAAGGAGTGTGTCAGTCTTGTATCGATCTGCGGCAGAGCTTTTGGAAGGAGCCTCTATTGGAGACTCCAGCAAAAATAAAGGCTGAACTGCCACTGTATGCCTCACACCACCCCAAGTGTGCACCTTGCTTTAAAAGGGTTGTGCTATAAACTACTTTTGCCTCTAAGCAAAGAAACCCTCTAACAACCCTGTGACTACAACTAAATGTCCACTTAATCGTAAAATGTATATTTTATTATATTTAATAATAATAATAATAATAATAATAATAAGCATTCATGTATAGTAAAGTGCAACATCAAGTGATCAAAAAGCGCATGTCCCACAAAATGGTCACCTTATCCCGCAAAAAATTAGCCCCATCATAAGAAAATCGCTCAAGATAAAATAAATTATATAGCTCTCATGTGATAAAAAATATCACATGAACTAACCCCTCAGGTGAACACCGTAAAAATTCTAAAATAAAAGCAGTGCCAAAAAAGCCATTTTTTTGTCACCTAACACCAAGCGATCAAAATGGCCTATGCCCCCCATAATAGTACCAATCAAACCGTCACCTCAATCTGCAAAAATTGAGACCGTAACTAAGACAATAAAAAAAAAAAAGCTATGGCTCTCAGACTATGGAGACACTAAAACATAATTTCTTTTTGTTTCAAAAATTCTATTATTGTGTAAAAGTTAAATAAATAAGAAAAAGTATACATATTGGGTATTGCCACGTCCGTAACGATCTGCTGTATAAAAATATCACATGACTTAACCCCTCAGGTGAACGCTGTAAAAATAAATAAATAAAAACTGTGCTAAAACAACCAATTTTTTGGGTCACCTCGCCCCATAAAGTGTAATAATGAATGATCAAAAAATCATATGTACCCAAAAATTGTATAAATAAAAACTTCAAATCTTCCTTCAAAAAACGAGCCCCTGCACAAGACTATCGTCAGAAAAATAAAATAAAAAATATGGCGTTCAGAAAATGGAGACACACAAACATAATATTTTTTTTCAAAAATGATTTATTATGTAAAACTGTAACAACCTGCTCTATAAAAATAGCACATGATCTACCCTGTCAGATGAATGTTGTAAAAAATAAAAACAGTGCCACACAAAAAACGTAATATAGAGCAATTAAAAATCATATGTACCCCAAAATAGTACCAATAAAACTGGCACCTTATCCCCTAGTTTCCAAAATGGGGTAATTTTTTCGGAGTTTCTACTGTAAGGGTGCATCAGGGGGGCTTCAAATGGGACATGGCCTCTAAAAACCAGTTCAGCAAAATCTGCCTTCCAAAAAAAATACGGCGCTCCTTTCCTTCTGTGCCCTGCCGTGTGCCCTTACATCAGTTTACGACCACATGTGGGGTGTTTCTGTAAACAGCAGAATCAGGGTAATAAATATTGAGTTTTGTTTGGCTGTTAACCCTCGATGTGTTTAAAGAAAAAAATTGATTAAAATGGAAAATCTGCCAAAAAAGTAAAATTTAGAAATTTGATCTCCATTTTCCTTTAAAGGGGTATTCTCATCTTCCCTTTTCATACTTGCCTTCCTTGAGCGTGACGTTCACTTCCTGGATTCTTCTCCCGGCCGGGCCGCGCTTGTGCAGAAGACTGAAGATTTTCTCCCGGCCGGGCCAGTATTCTGCGCAAGCGCGGCCCGGCGGGATTCGACAGGAGAGGTGGCCGTAACCAGGGGAGACCAAAGACAACATCAGGTAAGAGGGGACTTATTTTCTAAAAAAAGGGTGGGAATTGGGTAATAAAATGTATTTAGAAAAATGATCACTGTCAAATCATTAAGGCTGGTTTCACACGGGCGTTGCGGTAAAATGTGCGGGTGCGTTGCAGGAACACGCGCAATTTTTCCGCGCGAGTGCAAAACATTGTAATGCGTTTTGCACTCGCTGTGAGAAAAATCGCGCATGTTTGATACCCAAACCCGAACTTTTTCACATAAGTTCGGGCTTGGGATCAGTGTTCTGTAGATTGTATTATTTTCCCTTATAACATGGTTATAAGGGAAAATAGCATTCTGAATGCAGAATGCATAGTAAAATAGGGCTGGAGGGGTTAAATAAAATAAAAAATAATTTAACTCCACTTGCTCGCGCAGCCCGGCATCTTCTTTTGTCTCCTTCTTTGCTGATTGTAAGAACAGGACCTGTGGTGACGTCACTCCGGTCATCACATGGTCCATCACATGATCCATCACCAAGGTAAAAGATCAAGTGATGGATCATGTGATGACCGGAGTGACGTCACCACAGGTCCTGTTCCTGCACACAGCTAAGATGAAGACAGAAGGAGATGCCGGGCTGCGCTATCAAGTGGATTAAGGTGAGTTAAAAAAAAAAAAATTATTTATTTTTTAACCCCTCCAGCGCTATTTTACTATGCATTCTGTATTCAGAATGCTATTATTTTCCCTTATAACCATGTTATAAGGGGAAATAATAACGATCGGGTCTCCATCCCGATGGTCTCCTAGCAACCGTGCGTGAAAATCGCACCGCATCCGCACTTGCTTGCGGATGCTTGCGATTTTCACGCAACCCCATTCACTTCTATGGGGCCTGCGTTGCGTGAAAAACGTAGATATAGAGCATGCTGCGATTTTCACGCAACGCACAAGTGATGCGTGAAAATCACGGCTCATGTGAACAGCCCCATAGAAATGAATGGGTCGGGATTCAGTGCGGGTGCAATGCGTTCAACTCACGCATCGCATCCGCGCGTAATACTCGCTCGTGTGAAAGGGGCCTAACAGATTTAACAGTGATCATTAAGATGAGAATACCCCTTTAATTCTTGTGGAACACCTAAAGGGTTAACAAAGTTTGTAAAATCAGTTTTGAGTAACTTGAGGGGTGTAGTTTCTACAATGGGGTCATTTTTGGGTGGTTTCTATTATGTAAGCCCCACAAAGAGACTTCAGACCTGAACTGGTCCTTAAAAAGTGGTCTTTGGAAATTTTCTTACAAAATGTTAAAAATTGCTTCTAAAATTCTAAGCCTTGTAACGTCTTAAAAAAATAAAATGACATTTACAAAATGATGGCAACATAAAGTAGTCATATGGGGAATGTTTAAGTAGTGAAATATTTTATGAGGTATCACTTTCTGTTTTAAAAGCAGAGAATTAGAAATTTTGAAAATTGCGAATTTTAAAAACAAATTTACCACTGTCATGAAGTACAATGTGTCACGAGAAAATGGTCTCAGAATGGCCTGGATAAGTAAAAGCGTTCCAAAGTTATTACCACATAAAGTGTCAGATTTGCAAAATTAGGCTCTGTCAGGAAGAGGGGAAATGGCTCGGATGTGAAGTGGTTAATGGTAGCTGAGGATGCACACTGTTGTTTAGGGAAATCTAGCTGATTCAGCAGCCCTGCCTTTAGTGTTCTTCATATTGACAGTAAGCATCGGCTGAATAGGCAAGTTAACTAGTGCAACCATTATTTTAATTTTGGGGTTCCCGAGTCCATGCAGCCACGCTGCAAAAGATAGTGTATCGCAGACCCGTGTTTTGCTGTTTGTGGTCCACAAAATGGACACTTTCTGTGAATGCACCCTTATCTTGTCAATAGTTCCACCCATTTTTAATGCATATTAATTAAAGATGCATTTTAAGATTAAAGGGGATGTCTCATCTCAGACAACGGGGGCATATCGCTAGGATATGCCTCTGTTGTCTTATAGCGGTGAGACCTGCACCTATCTCCTAAACCAGGGGTGCACAACCTGCAGCCCTTGATATTCTTCTGTGTGGCCCCCAACCATCTCGTGACAGACATGTATGTGTATGTCTTGTGGCTGCTCACATGCATTTTTCATGTATTCTCTCATTAGATGGGAATCCTGGAGGTGTAACCAGATATTTATAGTTAGGGTTGTCCCGATACCACTTTTTTAGGACCGAGTACAAGTACCGATACTTTTTTTCAAGTAGTCACCGATACCGAATACCGATACTTTTTTTAAATGTCATGTGACCGTTTTGGGGGATCTGTGGATGACGCACTGTCATGTGGGGGATCTGTGGATGGCACTGTTATGGGGGACCTGTGGATGGCACTGTTATGGGGGATCTGTGGATGGCACTGTTATGGGGATCTGTGGATGGCACTGTTATGGGGGATCTGTGGATGGCACTGTTATGGGGGATCTGTGGATGGCACTGTTATGGGGGATCTGTGGATGGCACTGTTATGGGGGATCTGTGGATGGCACTGTTATGGGGGATCTGTGGATGGCGCTGTTATGGGGATCTGTGGATGGTGCTGTTATGGGGGATCTGTGGATGGCACTGTTATGGGGATCTGTGGATGGCACTGTTATGGGGATCTGTGGATGGCACTGTTATGGGGATCTGTGGATGGCACTGTTATGGGGGATCTGTGGATGGCACTGTTATGGGGGATCTGTGGATGGCACTGTTATGGGGATCTGTGGATGGTGCTGTTATGGGGGATCTGTGGATGGCACTGTTATGGGGATCTGTGGATGGCACTGTTATGGGGGATCTGTGGATGGCACTGTTATGGGGGATCTGTGGATGGCACTGTTATGGGGGATCTGTGGATGGCACTGTTATGGGGATCTGTGGATGGTACTGCTATGGGGTGGGATATCTGTGGATGGCATTGTTATGGGGTGGGGGGATCTGAGGATGGCATTGTTATTTGGTGGGGGATCTGTGGATGGTGCTGTTATAGGGGAACTGTGAATGGAACTGTTATGGGGGGGGATCTGTGGATGACACTGCTATATGTCATCCACAGATCCCCCTCATAACAGTGTCCCCCAATACACCGGGCCCCGCCGCTCACCGAAGTATTTATAAACGTGAATCCTTATCCTGTTGTTAAGTTGAACTAACGCTGCGCTCTCCCATGTTCCCCTGTATCCCCACAGCACTTACGAACAAGCTTCCATAGCAGGCAGAGCGGACGGCACCAGTAACGTCACTCACTGACGTCGCGCGCCTGCTCCGCCTGCTTCACTCATAAAGTGGGCGGAGCAGGCGCTCTACGTCAGTGAGTGACGTTACTGCTGCCGTCTGCTCTGCCTGCTATGGAAGCTTAAGTAAGTGCTGTGGAGATACAGGGGGATACAGGGGAACATGGGAGAGCGCAGCGTTAGTTCAACTTAACAACAGGATAAGGATTCACGTTTATAAATACTTTGGTGAGCGGCGGGGCCCGGTGTAAGAGTACAGTGACTGCACCGGGCCCCGCCCATAGTTACGCCCATAGTATTCTATTTATGTATCGGGGCGGGGTATCGGCGGCTGAGTACCGCCGAGAAAACTCGGAATCGGTCCCGATACCGATACTAGTATCGGTATCGGGACAACCCTATTTATAGTATATACTGTATGTACCATACATCATAATAAATACAGTACTTCAGTTGGTAATACCGCTTAAACTTTTATTTTTGGCCCTTGGGATTCCTTTAGTCTGACAATGTGGCCCAGAAAAGGTTGTGCACCCCTGTCCTAAACAAAGCCGCAAAGTGGTGGCTGGAGGACTCCGCTCTGGCCACCATCGAGCGCCCTCCCCATAGAAGTGAATGGGAGCACACCACACATTACCGGCCAACGCTCTTCGGCCCCGTAAAAATGAATGGAGGGCGGCTGCGCACGCTCAGTGCACCTTCCACCACTTTCGGAGCTCCGTTCTCGATGTAGCGATATGATCCCATTGTCTGAGATGAGACAACCCCTTTAAAGGGAACCTGTCATGTGGATATTTGATTATAATCTAACTAATTATATACAATCATTAACTACTAAAAAGTACCTTAGATGTATTCACTTACTGGTGTGACGGATGGTTACCTCATAATATACACACAAAGATGCCGCATGCTAATGAGCTGATTGGAGTCCGGCGTGATGTCATTGAGTCCAGCGTATATTTAATTCAGAGCTATAGCCACTCCTGCCCACCTGCTGCTGGTTCATATGGAAACAAACTGTCACTCAGCAGCAGGTGGGCGGGGAGAGTCAGGAGTTCATGAATATTCATGACTCATCATTATCAGCTGGAGCTTTTCAATACAAGATGTTGGCAGATTGACTGGGTCAATTAAAGGAAGTGACCCAGCATTGTGCTAAGAGAATCAGTCACTTATTTATGTTGCCCTTAGTTAGGACACCATAAAACTGGTGACAGGTTCCCTTTAAGTGAACATTTGGTTATGGTTACTGGGTTATTATAGGGCGTCTCTATGCCTAGCAGTAATTGGGTATTGGTTTTTTTTCCCCTCCTGTTTACCAGGACCAAAAGATAATTGTAATAAACTTTTTACTATAAAGTTTTTTTATCGGCTAGCTCTCATTCCTTACATTTTACGCTTCCTACTTCCTACATTACAAGGCTCCAATGCAGGATGTATCCAACAGCAACTGAATATCAAGACAGATTTGCCACAGGGTTCAGTTGTCAGCTAATAACTTTACAATAAGGAGGTATTTGGGGAAAGTGATATAACAGGGATATCTGTTGGATGGATACATTTATATTAGGGTAGATTTAAATCTGTGGTCATGGTTCACTTTGAAATGTATCCTTTATTATAAAACCAGCTCGTACAAATAACTGTATGTTGACGGATTCTTAACGAATTTGGTAAAATACTATTTAATAACTTCTCCATTTGCTTCCAATTTTCTCCATTTTTAGAGTAAGGGTAGATTCACACCCGTCATTCAGCTCTGTACCCCCATGACTATAATGAGTTTTGCACATGCAGTGGTTTTGTCCTGCTGAAGACTGGCACTTCTGCCGGAGAGCGGCCAGATCCCCACCAGACCTTATTATAGTCAATGGGGTCCAGTGGTGAATGGCAGCATCCAGCTAGACCAGGTCTGGTGAACTCCGGCAGGCTGTTCTCTGCTGGAGCTGCAAGTGTGAACCTACCCTAAATTACCGGATCCGTTTACTGGTTGTGATGCTTGTTTGTGTTTCTATGGGACCTATTTTTCAGGGGGTGTCAAATGTTCCTGTAAACATTGACTTGCAGGCTATTTTGTTTCACGTACTTCGTCACTGACACCCACCTTGTCTGTCTCTTTAGTAATTTTCTTTGTTTCATATTAAACCAGGTTGGCTTTCTCCAGGGTTCAATAAATTTGAAGACAGTCTACCTCCTTTTTTTTTTTATATATATCCCTCTAGAGGCTGTTACCGTTGTCCAATGATTTGTTCAGTTTTCTTAGTTTCAGTCTTAAATACTGTAGGCCTTCACTATTGAGCAATAGAATTGTTTTTGGAAACAATAAAAATTTTTGATTTTTGTGGTCTTCGCCTATAAAGGGTTGGACATGGTTTATTGGACATTGCTGACAAGCTGCAATTCACTGACCAAATAACTTTTTGTTGAATTACTTTCTGAATTGCGTCTATCATGCTGCCAACCTATATTATATACAACTTTTGTTATTTTGGTACTCTGTGCTCGAAGGAGAAGACATGCATGTGAGAGAGCCCAATGGTGATTTTTTGTTTCACTTTGGCTAGCATGACTTGTGGATAGGCATGAGCGATCTTGTGTTTTTAAGTTTGGCATACAAGGTTCGGGTTATCTAAGAATTTCTTTATGGATTCCGCTACCACGAGACCATAAGTTATTGTCCGTGGTAGCAGAATCGATAATGAAATTCTTAGATAACCCGAACCTTGTTCACCGAACTTGAAAAGACAAGATCGCTTAAAACACTACTTGTGGAGCATATTCTGCATTTTATGAAGAAGCTCGCACCCACCCGGATATGTTTTGGACTACCTCCACATGACAGTGGAAAGTTTTAAAGGGATATGCCCCCATTGTCTTATAGGTGCAGATAACACCGCTGGGACCCGCACCTATATCGAGAACGGAGCCCCGCAGGGTGGTGGCTGGAGGACTCCGGTCCGGCCACCACCAAGCCGGCTCCCCATTGAAGTGAATGGGAGCATACTGCGCATGCGCAGCCCCCGGCATGCAAAGATAAAAGTGAACAATTAGAAGTATGGAAGTGAATGACTAGATGGTTGGATTTACCTATTGGACAGAAGGTTTTTGAAGTATATTTTTATTGTATTTACAGTTTAATATGGGATTTTTTTTTACAATGAAGATAGAGGGAGAATGAAACCTTTTGATAAGCAAATTGGTTCACATCCTTAAGATATGAATGACCATTTTAGAACTAGATCTTCTATTGCATGCAATTATATTACATACGGTATGTCCAGCCAAGGTGGGCAAAAAAAAAATCATGCCACTAAAGTCACAATCCAATCTTGGGCTTACAACCATGCAGAAATCGTTGGTTCAATGAAACATTTAAAAGATCTTGGTATACAAGTTGTGGTCTACAGAATAAAATTTTGTTATTACGAGAACAGTGATTTGTGAAGCTTCTCTGATTTTTAAATCCCTATACTAAATGCTATGTTGGAAATGCACTATTAAAGTTTTGTACACTGATGCATTGTAGCCCCCACAAGTATACACTTACTGCCTCACTGCCAGTGGCCGTCGCAGGAATTCCAGGGCTGCTTAATAACAATGTCTGCCTGGAAGAGGCAGAGAAGCCACATTGTTGCTCATTGAAGTCCTTCTTGAAGTAGTCCCTCATTGACCTCCACTGGAGTAGAACACACTCTCCTTCATTAAACAAAGAAAATTAATACAGTCAAAATTTATGGATACCCATGTGCAACTACCAAAAATACAACAACCAAGAAATACAATTTCTGCAATGAAAGAATACTTACAACACTACTCCTTCTCCCATTCAAGGTCCTCCCAGGAGGGTATCAGAGCAATGCACACCTCCCAGAGTCGTCAGGTTGCTATATGGTCAGCATGTCTGTTTGGTGTGGGCCCACAATGGTGGTCTAGCCTCCACTGGTTGGATCAGATAGTCATCCATGTAAGAAATGTATTACTTCTCATGTTCCCTGGTAGAGACTTGGTAACTGTGTAGTAAAAAAAAAAAAATTAATTTAGACAATACAAATTTAAATTCCAAAAAAAAAATAAAAATACAATTTTGTGACAGGATTGCATATTTGCAGTCAGTAGGGATGTAGGACGGGTAAAGTCATCAGTGTTGAACATTATTTTGTATCAAAGGGCATCTGTCAGCAGATTTTTACCTATGAAACTGGCTGACCTGTTGCATGTGTGCTTCATATTTGACCACATTGTTCAGAAAAATGAAATTTTAATATATGCAAATGAGCCTCTAGGAGCAACAGGGGTGTTGCTGTTACACCAAGAGGCTCCAGTTCCTCTGCAATTGCTGCACACTCTGCACTTTGACAAGACCCGGCAATGAAAAACGTCATTATACCATACCTTGTCAACCAAAGTGCAGAGGGCGTAGCAGTTGCAGAGAAATCGTAGCCTTTAGGTGTAACAGCAACACTGCCGTTGCTCCTAGAGGCTCATTTGCATATATTAAAACATAATTTTTCTCAGCAATGCGGGCACATATGAACATGGGACCAACACAGATGCCTTCAGCTGCCAAGTGCACATGTAACAGGTCAGCCAGTGTCACAGGTACAAATATGCTGACAGATGCCCTTTAATATTGCTGGGTGTCTTTCACTGGACAAAAGTGTGGTCGAAGTCCAATTTTTATTTAAATTATTTTATTTCATTTTTTTTAACAACACCTAGGACTCAGCAGTTCACATTATAGGATATATTCAACCTCCAACTTTAGCAAAAAAAAGCTAGAAGGGCACTGTTGATTGTAGAGTATGAAAATGGCTAGAAATTGGACTATCCAAACAGCGATATGTTGTTTTTTTTTTTTTTTTGTTTGTTTTTTTAAACACACCAACCTGCACAGAATGATGGCCACAATAATCTGGACAATTATGGAGAAAGTACCTGGCAAGATTATGCAGGGTTTGGACTAAGGGGTAAGTGTGGGATGGTGGTTGATAATGGCACACATAAGTGGCAGTGCGAGATCCAAATACATGCACTGCTGGATGATTAAAAGAAAAGCTATAAAAATACTGACACAGCGCCGACCACAACGAGCTCCCCAGCGACCTCTGGTACTGGTACCTGGAAGACCTCTTGACAGGTTGGGCAGTGTCCTGAAAAAAATGCTGACATAATTTTTACGCACTTTTAGGATAGGTTCACACAGATGTTGTTTCCTTTTTTTTTGTGTAAGGCTTCTTTCACACCAACATTAGGTTTGTACTAATGCTTTCACATGTGTGCTGGAAGCCAGGCCCCGTTCACTATACAGGCGGGAGATGCGGCCGCAGCACGAGTGCAAAGCGTTAGTATGGATTCGGCAGGCTGTTTTCCTGCTGGCACAGCCTGCCTGACAAACCTAATGCTAGTGTGAAAGAAGCTTAAAATAGATTTTCCTTCAATTTATTCAACTAGTAATCAGTGGGTTCAAAATCGTAACTACTTCTGCACTCTTCTGCACGATCCTCTTCTTGTTTTTGCTGGAAAATTCTCCTCCAAAAACAAAAACAATCTGTCTGAACCTTATTGCAGTTCAGCCCCATTCACTTGAATGGGGCCTAGCTGCAACTAGGCCATGTGACTGATGTGAGGTCACATGGCCTAAGAAGAGCCCTCGGCGCTCATTGAGCGCCAGCCTCTTCTAACAGCTGATCGGTGAGTGTCCAGAGGATAGGTCATTAATATAAACTCCCGGATAACCCCTTTGAATACTCCCCATATAACCGATAGACATACTGTCTTCCTTTTCCTTTCCTGCAGCCCTTCTAATTTGTAGAATTCCCATCAATAAGGATTGTGCAGCCTGACACACAGTAATTTTGCGTATTAATGTTTTTGTTTTTTTAAATGTCCTTCATGTGTTCAGTAATGGTATACACTTATTCTCCTTTATACAGGTGGTCTGGCCGTAATCACCGTGAGAAAATTGGAGTCCATGTGTTCTTTGACCAAGTGTTGAACATGGAACCATACTGTAGGGGTTCATTGTCTCCCTCTGATCCAGGGACATATCTGTATGACCTGTCTGCAGTAGTAATGCATCATGGTAAAGGGTTTGGTTCCGGACACTACACTGCATACTGCTACAACACAGAGGGCGGTGAGCACTTTTTAATAAAAAAAAATATATATATATATATATATATATATATTATTTTTTCCCAGGCAAGTCTTGTGTATATTTATGTATTATTTTTTTTTCCTTTCCAGGATTTTGGGTTCATTGCAATGATTCCAAACTGAACATGTGCTCTGTCGAGGAAGTGTGCAGGACACAGGCCTACATACTTTTCTACACTCAACGGAGTAATCCACAGAATGGTGTGCAAAGCAACAACACACAGAATGATCCAAGGATTCCTGATCTTCTCTTATCACCTCAAGCTCCATCCAGTCCCCAGGAGCCTGGCAGGCGGATAACTGTACCCTGACACCACTAGCACTGGCACATTTCCATTTGTTTTGGGGATTTTTTGGCCGATGGGATTTTTTTAATTCTTTAGACTGATTCTTAGCTGTGTTTGTTTTTTATTCATTTTGTCAGAGTAGCAACAGAAGACTGGCAATGTGACCAATCTGCCCTTATAATAGGAACCCAGCAAATGGCACGGGATCTCCTATGTGTGTCTGTGTAAGGGAAGTACATCTTTCCAGATATTCATTGACCTAGTTTAATACCAAGATCTAGCATTAAACGTGGTTATGCCTTGTTTTCGATTACTTCATCTGTAGAAGATGCAGAAGAGGGAGTGCAGCTTCAGTCATCAGTGCAAAAGATAGTACATTCACTTTTCAATGACATCGTAAATCGCATCCAGTGTGTCTTCTGTTATTCAGTGGGAGGTTGATTCTTCCAAAGCTGGAACCTGAATGATCTGTTAAATCTGGTTTGTTTTCAGCAAAAGTGTATGACTACAAAAGGAAGGGTTTGTTTCATCATGGCAAAAAGGTGTGTAGTCCATGTCGGCATTATGAGGCCATTTTTATTTTTAAACTTTTTTTTTTTTTACACCGGTATGTCTGTCTCAAGATTTTAAAGTAGTGTCCCATCTCAATTTTAAATTAGATTAGCAAAATAAAATGTACACTGATCTTATCTGAAAAACGCAAATTAGACGTAAAATTCTGAAATTGAGAATGTAAGTTTGGTGACTTTGATGCATAAGCACATGATCATGAATGGTCTCCAATAGCTTTAAAGTACACCCACAGTAATCCCTGTAAGCTTTAATTTTTGAGTGTAGATGATTCGCAGAGTCCTCCTTTCTGATCTCCAGCATCACAGCTATCCAAGCTGTACACAACAGCATTTGAGCGTAAGGCTACTTTCACATCAGCGATTTCCTTTCCGCTATTGAGATCCGTCATAGGATCTCAAAAGCAGAGGAAAACAGTCTAGTTTGTCTCCATTCATTGTCAAGTGCGTCATGGGATACTAATGAAGACGGATCTGTCATGAAATACAATGTAAGTCAATGGTGACGGATCAGTTTCTTCGGACATGAAGAAAAACTGATCTGGCGCCCATTGACTTACAATGGATTTAGTGCCGGATCTGTCTTGTTCATTTGGGATATAATACAACTGGATCCGTTCTGAACGGATGCAGATAGTTGTATTATATACCAGATGCGTTTTTGCTAAACCCCTGATTGATCCAGTAAAAACACAGATGTGAAAGGTAGCCTAAGTGTATACTCGCATACTGTAGATTTGTTGCACAAATTTGTGTGACTGAAAATTCCATTCATGTAATTTGGGTGTTTTGGCCACAAGTGCATGGATTTTTGTAAATATTCAGATGAGTGGGACAGTTGCTGAAGTTTCTGCATCAAGTCTACTGCATGTGACCGTATGTGTGTACATGAGGAATAACACTATATTTGGGCTTTATACAAGTTGTATGTGGCATTTTTCACCAGTCTTCTCTTCTGCAGGCTCCGTTTCTCATTTGCCTCTGTTTCTAATTTTTAGTGATGTCTTTCACACACCGCACCCACAGAAGCAGCAGTATAGTGGACAAAATAGAGCAGTATTGTACGGTTTTGCTGTGAATCCAGCATTGGGGGTGAGAGAGAACTTTAAAAGTGTTAATGTCATTTCAGTTTATTTTTAATATTGTGTAGGGACAGGGATGTTATACTTTATTAGGGAAAGCCGTTATTTGTAATAGAAAACAGGGTGTAAAGAGTAACATAGTAACAGTTTATAAGGTCGAAAAAAGACATCTGTTCATCCAGTTTGAGTCTTCTTGGCAAAGCTGTAGCTGAGGAGAGTCTGTCTTCAGAGTCCTACTGAGTTCTAAAGAGGCCTGTGTGTAACAAGTCTGATGGGCGGTGATCAGGGATGGGGGGTAGTGACAGGAGGTTGGTTGGAAGCCTCTTTGGTACAACTGAAGACTGACTCTTCTTAGCAACGGCCAGTTACAGCTTTGCTAAGAAGGTTCTCACACATTTTGTCCACAAATAGCAGATGACATCCATGTTTCATCATTATATTTTTTTTTATTATTTTTTTTTTTGGGGACCAATAGGGCTATGGTCTGCTTTTTGCAGCAAAGAATAAGACCTGTTCTATCTTTTGTAGAATGGACATACGGATGTGGAAAGCACACGGATCGTACCTGTGCTTTCTGCATCCATATGTCAGTTGCACAAAACGATAGAACATGTCCTATACATGTCTATAAAAAGCAGACCACAGATCCATTGGGTCCTAAAACAAACAAAAACGGATGCAACACGGACATCATTCGTATTTTGCAGACTTCAAAATACTTATGGTAGTGTGCATGAACCAATGAATATGCAGAAAAATCAGAGTGAAATATCAGCTGTGTAAACAAGCCCTTACTGTCATTAGCAGGAGTATCCATCACGTGTATCTGTGCTGCTGGAGCTCAGAAAGGTAGATTACTTTTCTAATTATCTACAGCAGGGATCTGCAACCTTCGGCACTCCAGCTGCTGTAAAACCACCACTCCCAGGATGCAAACTTTCTTGGCTGTTCTTGTAACTCCCATGGAAGTGAAAGGAGGATTCTGGGAGTTGTAGTTTCAGAATAGATGGAGTGCCGAAGGTTGCTGATCCCTGATCTACAGTGTGATGTTAAAACTTGTAGAGTACGGCAATGTTTTTTTTTGTTTTGTTTTGTTTTTTACATTTTTAACTGTTGGTACACTTTAAAGTGCAACTGCCATTTCATTATTTTTTTTTATTTTTTATACCCTAATGGTATAGTGCACCCTGCTATATAAATGCTTTTGTGCTTTAAAATGTAACCATTTTCAGTTTTACCTGATAATAATTCCCAGAAGTGCATGCTACTTTTCTATTCTGCAGCCCTCTTCTCACAGCTTTGTCATGTGCAGGCCGTCTCCTCTCTGTTATAAACATGAGGGGAGAGCACTGGGAGGAGGAGCACAGCCCTGAGTGGAAGGGGGAGTGCTGCTTTAGATGGTGAAATTTGCTGAACGGTAGCAGTTAGAAACATGCAACTGGTCTTCTTTGAAAGCTGAACTCCAAGCAACACTCCAGAATAATCGCGGGTAAAATCTGCTCTTATTTTCGCCTTCAACCTCATTCACAGCATCCCGATTTCTATCAGTGATATCTTCCCATGTCCTGAACATATTGCTGTCATTCTGGTATTATCTGAAAACAATATGAAGGGTTTTGGAACCGCGCTGCTCTGAACCGAGTCTCCCGATAAACGTGGATGGCAGAGGATGAGCCCCTTTTTCCCAACACCCAAAGGATCCAATCTTCAAAAGATCTCCTCCTCTAAGGGTTCAAATGGGATAGGCAGAATAGTGAAGCACCCTTTGCAGTTTTTTCTTAAAAGGTTTTATTATACTCACAAGAGTTGGTAGACAAAAAGCATATAATACAAATGTCAGAACGTCAGGTTCCTGCCTGACCCGGGTTTCGCTGCCTCGCTTCCTCAGGGGCATCTACCCCTGAGGAAGCGAGGCAGCGAAACCCGGGTCAGGCAGGAACCTGACGTTCTGACATTTGTATTATATGCTTTTTGTCTACCAACTCTTGTGAGTATAATAAAACCTTTTAAGAAAAAACTGCAAAGGGTGCTTCACTATTCTGCCTATCCCATTTGAACCCTTAGAGGAGGAGATCTTTTGAAGATTGGATCCTTTGGGTGTTGGGAAAAAGGGGCTCATCCTCTGCCATCCACGTTTATCGGGAGACTCTGTTCAGAGCAGCGCGGTTCCAAAACCCTTCATATTGTATTCACCAGTGTGTACGACCTACCACACTATTCCGGGACCAGCAGCAGCGCAAGTAATCTGTCCGTGTGGGACACAGGACTGACTTTTCATTGTTCTATTTTATTGGTATTATCTGAAAGCCTGGAATGTCAGCTTTCAAACAATACAGAGCCCATATTTCTAGCTGGTACCAAACCAGAGATATGAGCAGCTAAAGCAGCACCCCCCCCCCCCCCCTTCCCTAGGGCTTGTCTCTGGTTAGCTGTATGATAGAGGATACACACTGCTCTTGGGCAGTGGGGGAAGTTATCTGCATTCTGATTGGTCCTGCTAGTTCATGTGAGGAGAGAAAGGGGTTATGGGAAGTGAGGGAAATACAGGACATGTCAAACATCATAACAGGAAGTGTTGCAGAGCCCATCTTAGGAAGATGCTGAAAAAAGGCACAGAGAAATAGGGTTGCTAAGGTTGAATACAGACATCAGAAAGGTAAAATGAGGCTTAAAAATGCAGCTTCATGAATTTCTTTCCTTCAGCATTACATATGTTAGGAATTTCATTTTGGTAGTAAAAAAATGGCAGTTACACTTTAATGAAATGCCACATTGAAATTTTCTTCTTCTCCATTAAAAAGTTAAAAGAAACAAATAGTATGCTGTAGGCATGAAAGGGAACCTTTACAAAACACAGAGAACCGCTGTCTGACTTCTCCCCTCCTTGCTCTGCTTGATTGTCTGTTTGTACATAAGGAGAGACCTGTCAGTTGAGTAGGACGATGTGAGGTCCCATAGAATTAACCTGATAACATGTTCCCTTTTAAAGGGGTTTTCCCCTTGCTGGACAGTCCAAACGAAAATTAAAATTGTAAAGCTTCTCTCTTTGCATTAATTTTGGACATATTTGCATAGCTATGAAATATTCATTCATTTTGGGTAGTGTGTCGAATACAGTTTTGCCCAGTGGTTCCTCATTGCTTTGGGAAATAACGTTGAACCATAATAACTTTACTGAATGATGTGTTTTCCAGAAAGTTTGAATTTTTTTTTAAAAATATATTACTGGTGTATGTTGTGTTTTTTTTTGTTTTTGTTTTTGTTTTTTTTGGAATTCAAAGAGTGGCCTTATTTGAACGTCTGTTTCACCTCAATGCCACAATACTAATAACTACAACTTCTTGTCTGATGTGACCTACAAAAATATTCTTGTTCTTAGGACAATGTACTTGGAATTAGTAGTTTCCTTCCTCAAGATGGTAGTTTTGAAGTCAGAAATCTCTTGTCTGTCACTGGACTCGTGTCTATTTAGTTTTTTTGTTTTTAATAGAGATATGCTATGTCAAGCGTTTGGAGGGCCAGCCATCAACTGTTTTCTTTCTTACTCTTTTTGATGATGGTTGATCTATGGCGTCTTTTTACTTTATTCCCCTTTTACTTGGTAGTACTACAAGGGAGTGGTATCTTTCTGTTGCTACTCTCTTCACCTGACAAACTCAGGAGACTGTCCAAAACCAGGTCACCTACGTGCTGGCACAAAATTTTATTCATTTTTTATTTTGTACAATATTGACCCAAGACCTAAAAGGTTAATAAATATTAAGTCTGATAAGATTGGTTGGTTGACATTTTTTTGTACTGATTATGTATCTTTCATAGCATTTTATTTTTCAGTCCATTGTGTTCTGTGTATTTATTTTGTACTGTAGATGAAGGTACAATTCTGCAAGGGGTTTGTTGGGGTTTTGTCCCTGCACAGTTTGGCTGAGGCAGTGCGACCACACACACACACACACACACACGTAACACCCAAATCGATCTTTTTTGCAGATAGTTTGCAAATGATTTATAAACCTCTAGAACAGGGTTTCTAAACTCCGGTCAGGATTTGAGAATATCCCACAGAATGAATACCTGTGCTAAGTCCTGATGCATGGACACTAATTATTAGGGGTGCACCGAAATGAAAATTCTGGACCGAAACCGAAAATTCAGGATGCCCTTAACCGAAACCGAAACTGCCTTTTTGCCCAAATAATTTTAAAATACTTTTTTTTTAATGATTTTATTAATAATTCTTTTTCATGAATGAAATTCATCTGTGGGTGGCGCTGTTATGGAGAGGGGGATCTGTGGGTGGCGCTGTTATGGAGAGGGGGATCTGTGGGTGGCGCTGTTATGGAGAGGTGGATCTGTGGGTGGCGCTGTTATGGAGAGGGGGATCTGTGGGTGGCGCTGTTATGGAGAGGGGGATCTGTGGGTGGCGCTGTTATGGAGAGGGGGATCTGTGGGTGGCGCTGTTATGGAGAGGGGGATCTGTGGGTGGCGCTGTTATGGAGAGGTGGATCTGTGGGTGGCGCTGTTATGGAGTGGGGAGATCTGTGGGTGGCGCTGTTATGGAGAGGGGGATCTGTGGGTGGCGCTGTTATGGAGAGGGGGATATGTGCACTGTTATGAGCATAACAATGCACAGATCCCTTTCCCCATAACAGTGCACAGATCCCTTTCCCCATAACAGTGCACAGATCCCCCCTCCCCATAGCAGTGCCATAGACCGATCCCCCTACCCATAACAGCCCCGGCCCTGCTGCTCACAGCAGACTAATCACTCACTGCATCTTTATTTTACCTTACAATCGTGACGCTCCAGTAACAACTCTGCAGACAGAGCGGAGGGCGGCGTAACGTCACTTACTCACGTGACGCACCTGCTCCGCCCACTTTATGAATGAAGGAGGCGGAGCAGGCGCGTCACGTGAGTAAGTGACGTTACGCCGCCCTCCGCTCTGCCTGCAGAGTTGTTACTGGAGCGTCACGATTGTAAGGTAAAATAAAGATGCAGTGACTTAAAGTAAACCGCCCGCCCGCCCGGCGCGGGTGACAAATCCCAAACCCCATATTTTCTGCCGATATGTACCAATATCGGCCGAAATGGATTAGGCCCATTTTCGGCCGCCGGAATTTCGGTGCACCCCTACTAATTATATCACCTGCTCCATACTAAGGAAATCCTGAAAGCATGACTGGTATGTGGGTCCCAAGGATCGGAGTTGAGAAACCCTGCTCTAGAAGGAAAAATAGACGGCACAATGTGGAGTCATCAGAAAATATGCTGCAGAGTTGTTATTGCATGGGTACTACAAGTAGTAACACACACAGACATGTCAGGAGAGGAGATGGCTTAATGTCCAGGCTTTAAAAGGACACTACCATAAATATTTTATATTCAAAATGCATATTGAATCTGCATTTCTAGAATATTACAAATATTTCTTATTTTGGAACAAACATTAAAAAGGTTGCATACTCCTTTTCTACAATTCAGTTCTCTAAGTGTCTGAGTCGGCCTCTCATGGAAGATTTCGTTGTGACCTACTGATTTATGAACTGTTATGTTTATTTTGCCTTAGGCTGGATTCACACGTCCGTGGAACACGGTCCGTGTGATACCGGCCTAAATTTCTTCTGAGTGAAGGAGCGCACGGTGTCATTGGTTGCTATGACGCCGTGCGCTTCCTGCTGCCGCCGCAGTACAGTAGTACACTAGTATAGATCATACCAGTGTATTACTGTACTGCGGCAGCAGCAGGAAGCGCACAGTGTCATAGCAACCAATGACGCTGTGCGCTCCTGCACTAAGAAGAAATCCAGGCCGGTATCACATGGACCGTGTTCCACGGATGTGTGAATCCAGCCTTATACTGATTGTTTTTTGGTCTCTTGATTGTAAATCTGTTCGTATTAAACAAAAAAAAAAAAGATTATGGTAAAAAGGTTGCATAGTGTGACTGGTTCACCTATGCGTTTCAAACATTACATTCTTACTCATGGCTTAAATGGGTTGTCAGTTATTTTTTTGTTCTTTTGTATGTTTCTAACTAATCAAATGTAAAGGCTTTACCATGCACTTACTGCATCTACAGTTGCTGCTTTCTCAGATTTCACTCAAGGTCACATGACCTGTGATGTCAGCTTGTCTCCCTGATTCGTGCACAAGCCTGAGAGATCATATATGTGTCTACACGAGATGTCACTGTGCTGGCCACACCACCATGCTGCACTGCCTCTGCTGCTTTTTTGCTCTCTCCCTGGATTCTTCAGGAAAATTTTTTAACCCCTTAAGCAGCACAGACTCAGAGCTGAAGGCTTTACTGAGTAGCTGCAGGCAGTGATGAGACAAATGCTGGGCATAGGAGCTGACAGACTAGAGCAGTTCTGCAGAGCATTGCACAAGAACAGGTGGGGGGGGGGGAATCCTGTGTGTATCAGTGTCATTGTACAGCTGGGACTTGTAGTCCTACACATACAACATGCTGCTGAGTATCCTAGCAGGCAGACATGTCATTCAGGGCAGACTTATTCACTCCCTTAGCACAGCAGGGGGAGGGGCAGAGATTGATGTTTTTGAAGGTAAACAAAGGACCAGAAGAGAACCAGCGAAATGAGGAATTTTTTTTTGCCTAAGCTTAGTTATATATTGCTGACCATCAGATTTAGGGCTCATGCACACAAACTTTTTTTGGGTTCTGTATATGGACCGTATTTTGATTCCGTATACGGAACCATTTATTTCAATGGGTCCGCAAAAGATGCGGACCCATTGCGGAAGGCACACGGGGCGGCATTAAGTTTTTGCGAACCACAAAAAAAAAAAAAAACGGTCGTGTGCATGAGCCCTTACGGTGTTTTATTTATTTATTTATTTATTTCTCTTCTTCATAACTCGGACAACCCCTTTAATACACACACTTATTAAAAACTTGTGCAACCAATGAATCAGTGCCATGTCACACTCTATTACCAAATGGGTATGTATGTGTCTATTTTTAAACATATGGAATCTAATAAAATTAACATTAAAGGGGCACTGTCAGGCCTTCTGAGCATGATTAGATCTTTATATGCCCTCCTAGGTCTCGTAAGTTTCAAATTCATATAAGTATTATCCCTGTGCGCATTGTAAAACATGAAAAATTATCTTTATAATCACCTGTCAATCAACTGTCCTTTATGCCCAAAGGGCGTTCTTTGCGCCGCATTTGTACCCAGCCGCGCCTCAACTGCCGGATCCTTAGACACGCCCATCTCATTAGAATTCACTTAGCTGGGCGGTATTTTCTGTCCCCGACCTTCGGAGATCCTGCGCATGTGCCCAGCACCCTCACTCGCCGGGATCACATCGCGCCTGCGTCCCCTATTGAGGCTGATGACCGTAACTTCGTATTGGGCATGCACGGGATCTCCGAATGTCGGGTACAGGAAAATACCGCCAAGCGAAGTGAATTCTAATGAGATGGGCGTGTCTAAGGATCCGGCAGTTGGGGCGCGGCTGGGCACAAATGTGGCGCAAAGAACGCCCCTTGGGCATAAAGGACAGGTGATTATAAAGATTATTTTTTACGGTTTACAATGCACACAGGGATAATACTTAAATTAATTGGAAACTTATTACAAGACCTAGGAGGGCATATAAAGATCTAATTATGCTCAGAAGGCCTGAGAGTGTCCCTTTAAATCATTTCTAAAGCTTAACCCCTTCAGAACCCTGCCATTTTTACAAATCTGAAATGTCACATTATGTAGTAATAACTCTAGAATGCCTTTACTTATACAAACCATTCTGAGACTGTTTTCTCGTGACACATTGTACTTCATGTTAGTGGTAAATTTGAGCTGATATGTTTTACCTTTTAATTTTTTATTTTTAAATCAAAATTTTCTGAAAGCTTTGAACAATTAGCAACTCTCTGCTTTTAAGGCAGATACTGATATCTTATAAAATAGTTAACCCCTTAAGGACCTGCGCCTTACATGTACGGTGCTGGTGGATGTGACTTAAATGGTTTCTGTCACCTGAAAAATGGGTATTAAGCTGGCTGACACTAGCGATGTGCTAATGTCAGCTGAACATAACTATATTAGTGCCATCTCACTGCCTAAAGCCTTTATTGAGAAAAACAAACTTTTATTATATGCTAATTAGCCTCTATGAGCAGGAGGGGCGTTGAACCTGCCCCTAGAGGCTCTGTTTGCCCACCTTTTCACGCCGTGTCTGCAGTGTAAATCTCGTTCCGTTCAGTATTCGGCGCAGGTGCAGTGAGGAAGCCAGCAACTGCCGAGCATCTTCCCTCACTGCGCCGAATACTGAATGGCGCGAGATTTACACTGGAGACACGGCCAGCGGGAGGAGAGCAGCGCTGCCTGACCCTGTCAATCAAGAGAAGAAGGGCGTGAAAAGAGGTGGGCCAACAGAGCCTCTAGGAGCAGGTGCAACGCCCCTCTGCTCCTAGAGGCTAATTAGCATATTATAAAAGTTCATTTTTCTCAATAAAGGCTTTAGGCAGTGCAATGGCACTAATATAGTTATGTTCAGCTGACATTAGCACATCACTAATGTCAGCCAGCTTAATACCCATTTTTCAGGTGACAGAAACCCTTTAAGGACAAGTGTTGTACATGTACGGCGGGCTGATCCGGGTGGGTGCAGGAGCTGCGCCCGCCCGATCAGCGTCAGGGTTCCGGCAGTCACTGATAGCCAGACCCCTGCTGTATGCACTGATATCTGTGAAAACACTGATGCCGGAGCATTAACCCTCACTCTGCCGTGGTCAGCGCTGACTGCGGGGTGGCTATCTGGTCCCCACGCTGCTATTACGGGGATCCGATGGCAGGGAAGGCAGCCCGAGGCCTTCCTTAGGAATCGTGGCTGCCTTCCGTGACAGCCTGTGGGATCCAGCCATTGGTGTAGGAACCCCCAAAAATCTGGGGGGGACAGCATTTTTGCTCGCCGGGTATAAACTTACAGTTCTGAAGACTCGGGTGCTGGCTTGGCCGGGCAGAAGGAGTGTGGGAGACTGTGAGGCCTTTTTTTCCAAGCTGCTCCGGATCAGTGCTCTGGGCTCCGGGCTGGAAGTGGGCACAATAATAAAAAAAAAAATTTTTATTACACCTCAGGTCAGACCCCCAATGTTAATCAGACCTCAGCTAACAGCCCCAATAAGATCCCTAATGTTAATATAACCTCAGATCACACCTCAGCTCAGACCCCAATATGAATGACCCCCAATCAGACCTCAGATAAGAGCCCCATGCCTCATAGCAGCCCCCAGCGCCTCTCATCAGCCCCCCAGCGCCTCTCATCAGCCAGTAATAACAGGGCCCCCCAATCATGTGCCAGTAATAACAGGGCCCCCCAATCATGTGCCAGTAATAACAGGCCCCCCCCCCAATCATGTGCCAGTAATAACAGGGCCCCCCCAATCATGTGCCAGTAATAACAGGGCCCCCCCAATCATGTGCCAGTAATAACAGCCCCCCCCCCCCAATCATGTGCCAGCAATAACAGGGTCCCCCCCATTATGTGCCAGCAATAACAGGGTCCCCCCCAATCATGTGCCAGCAATAACAGGGTCCCCCATTATGTGCCACTAATAACCAGGCCCCCCCATTATGTGCCAGTAATAACCAGGCCCCCCCATTATGTGCCAGTAATAACCAGGCCCCCCCATTATGTGCCAGTAATAACCAGGCCCCCCATTATGTGCCAGTAATAACCAGGCCCCCCCATTATGTGCCAGTAAAAAAATAATTAACACTTATACTTACCTCTTTGGAGCGATGCGATGCAGGACTCTTCCGGCCTGTGTCCCGACTCCAGCTCTGTAAGGCTCAGGCGGCGCGATGACGCGCCGCTTGCGCCGGCCTCTGATAGGCACACACCCCCTGCCCTGCTTCTCCGCAGCCTTCTGTTTGTATCGCTGTCCTGAGGACATGGCGATACAAACATTCAGATCACTATGGAGATGAGCGCTTCGCTTCCACAATGGAAGCGCTAATCTCAGTGCCTGCCCCGCCGCCGCACACACTGCCGCTGGGGGGATATTTGACCAAACCTGTCCCCCCGCATTATTTCCTGGGGGGGATCCGTCCCCCCCGCTTCCTACGCCCATGGATCCAGCCCCCTGTATCTCACAGGCAGGAAGCTGTACACAGTGTGTAATACACTTACAGCCAATGCATTACAATACATAAGTATTGTGATGCATTGTAAAGGGGATCAGACCCCCAAAAGTTGAAGTCCCAGAGTGGGACAAAAAATAAAGTGAAAAAAGAAGTTTAAAAAAATTTCATGTAAAAATAAAAATAAAATGTGTAATAGAAAGCGATCAAAAAGTCATAATAGTCAAAATAGTGCCAATCAAACCGTCATCTCATCCCGCAAAAATGAGCCCCTACATAAAACAATCACCCAAAAAATAAAAATAAACTATAGCTCTCAGACTATGGAGACACTAAAACATGATTTTTTCAAAAATGCTTTATTATGTAAAACTGAAACTACAAAAAAAAGTTGTAATATTTGGTATTGTCACGTCCGTAACAACCTGCTCTATAAAAATACCACATGATCTAACCTGTCAGATGAACATTGTAAATAAAAAAAAAAAACTGTGCCAGAGCTATTTTTTGTTACCCTGCCTCACAAAAAGTGTAATATAGTGCAACCAAAAATCATATGTACCCTAAAATAGTACCAACAAAACTGCCACCTTATACCATAGTTTCCAAAATGGGGTCTTTTTTTGGGGGGGGAGTTTCTACTCTAGGGGTGCATCAAATGTGAAATGGCAACTTAAAATTATCCCAGTGAAATCTGCCTTCCAAAAACCATATGGCGTTCCTTTGCTTCTGCCCCCTGCAGTGTGCCTGTACAGCAGTTTACGACCACATATGAGGTGTTTCTGTAAACTGCAGAATCAGGGGAATAAATATTGAGTTTTGTTTGGCTGTTTATCCTTGCTTTGTTAGCGGAAAATTTTTTGATTTAAAATGAAAAATCTGCCCAAAAAGTTAAATTCTGAAATTTCATCAACATTTTCCTTGTGCAACACCTAAAGGGTTAAGAAAGTTTGTGAAATCAGTTTTGATTACCATGAGGGATAGATTGGAGGCTTGGGCAGATAAGTGGCAGATGAGGTTTAACACTGACGAATGTAAAGTTATGCACATGGGAAGGAATAATGCAAGTCACCTGTACATCGTACATACTAAATGGTAAAACACTCGGTAACACTGACATGGAAAAGGATCTAGGAATTTTAATTAACAGCAAACTAAGCTGCAAAAACCAGTGTTAGGCCGCTGCTGCCAAGGCCAATAAGATAATGGGTTGCATCAGAAGGGGCATAGATGCCCGTGATAAGAACATAGTCCTACCACTTTACAAATCGCTAGTCAGACCTCACATGGAGTACTGTTTACAGTTCTGGGCTCCTGTAAACAAGGCAGACATAGCAGAGCTGGAGAAGGTCCAGAGGAGGGCAACTAAAGTAATAACTGGAATGGGGCAACTACAGTACCCTGAAAGATTATCAAAATTAGGGTTATTCACTTTAGAAAAAAGACGACTGAGGGGAGATCTAATTAATATGTATAAATATATCAGGGGTCAGTACAGAGATCTATCCCATCATCTATTTATCCCCAGGACTGTGACGAGGGGACATCCTCTGCGTAGGGAGGAAAGAAGGTTTGTACACAAACATAGAAAAGGATTCTTTACGGTAAGAGCAGTGAGACTTTGGAACTCTCTGCCTGAGGAGGTGGTGATGGTGAGTACAATAAAGGAATTCAAGAGGGGCCCGGATGTATTTCTGGAGTGTAATCTGGATGTATTTCTGGAGTGTAATAACATTACAGGCTATAGCTACTAGAGATGGGTCATTGATCCAGGGAGTTATTCTGATTGGAGTCGGGAAGGAATTTTTTATTCCCCTAAAGTGGGGACAATTGGCTTCTACCTCAGTTTTTTTTTTTGCCTTCCTCTGGATCAACTTCCAGGATAACAGGCCGAACTGGATGGACAAATGTCTTTTTTCGGCCTTATGTACAGTCGTGGCCAAAAGTTTTGAGAATTACATAAATATTGGAAATTGGAAAAGTTGCTGCATAAGTTTTTATAATAGCAATTTGCATATACTCCAGAATGTTATGAAGAGTGATCAGATGAATTGCATAGTCCTTCTTTGCCATGAAAATTAACTTAATCCCAAAAAAGCCTTTCCACTGCATTTTATTGCTGTCATTAAAGGACCTGCTGAGATCATTTCAGTAATCGTCTTGTTAACTCAGGTGAGAATGTTGACGAGCACAAGGCTGGAGATCATTATGTCAGGCTGATTGGGTTAAAATGGCAGACTTGACATGTTAAAAGGAGGGTGATGCTTGAAATCATTGTTCTTCTATTGTTAACCATGGTGACCTGCAAAGAAACGCGTGCAGCCATCATTGCGTTGCATAAAAATGGCTTCACAGGCAAGGATATTGTGGCTACTAAGATTGCACCTCAATCAGCAATTTATAGGATCATCAAGAACTTCAAGGAAAGAGGTTCAATTCTTGTTAAAAAGGCTTCAGGGCGTCCAATAAAGTCCAGCAAGCGCCAGGATCGTCTCCTAAAGAGGATTCAGCTGCGGGATCGGAGTGCCACCAGTGCAGAGCTTGCTCAGGAATGCAGCAAGCAGGTGTGAGCGCATCTGCACGCACATTGAGGCGAAGACTTTTGGAAGATGGCCTGGTGTCAAGAAGGGCAGCAAAGAAGCCACTTCTCTCCAAAAAAAACATCAGGGACAGATTGATCCTCTGCAGAAAGTATGGATAATGGACTGCTGAGGACTGGGGCAAAGTCATATTCTTCGATGAAGCCTCTTTCCGATTGTTTGGGGCATCTGGAAAAAGGCTTGTCCGGAGAAGAAAAGGTGAGCGCTACCATCAGTCCTGTGTCATGCCAACAGTAAAGCATCCTGAGACCATTCATGTGTGGGGTTGATTCTCATCCAAGGGAGTGGGCTCACTCACAATTTTGCCCAAAAACACAGCCATGAATAAAGAATGGTACCAAAACACCCTCCAACAGCAACTTCTTCCAACAACAGTTTGGTGAAGAACAATGCATTTTCCAGCACGATGGAGCACCGTGCCTTAAGGCAAAAGTGATAACTAAGTGGCTCGGGGACAAAAACGTTGACATTTTGGGTCCATGGCCTGGAAGCTCCCCAGATCTTAATCCCATTGAGAACTTGTGGTCAATCCTCAAGAGGCGGATGGACAAACAAAAACCCACTAATTCTGACAAACTCCAAGAAGTGATTATGAAAGAATGGGTTGCTATCAGTCAGGAACTGGCCCAGAAGTTGATTAAGAGCATGCCCAGTCAAATTGCAGAGGTCCTGAAAAAGAAGGGCCAACACTGCAAATACTGACTCTTTGCATAAATGACATGTAATTGTCGATAAAAGCCTTTGAAACGTATGAAGTGCGTGTAATTATATTTCACTACATCACAGAAACAACTGAAACAAAGATCTAAAAGCAGTTTAGCAGCAAACTTTGTGAAAACTAATATTTGTGTCATTCTCAAAACTTTTGGCCACGACTGTACTATGTTACTATGAGGGGTGTGGTTTCTAAAATGGGGTAATTTATGGGTGGTTTCTATTATCTAAGCCTCCCAAAGTGACTTCAGACCTGAACTGGTCCTTAAAAAGAGGGTTTTGGAAATTTTCTGAAAAATGTCAAGATTTGCTTCTAAGCCTTCTAACGTCCCAAAAAAAGAAAATGTAATTTACAAAATTATCCAAACATGAAGTAGACATATGGGAAATGTAAAGTAATAACTATTTCAGGAGGTATCACTTTCTGTTTTAAAAGCAGATATATTTAGAAAATTTCAAATTTTTCAAAATTTTTGGTAATTTAATTTTTTTTTTTATAAATAGAAATGAAATATTTTGACTCAGATTTACCACTGTCATGAAGTACAATATGTGACGAGAAAACAATCTCAGAATGGCTTGAATAAGTAAAAGCGTTTTTAAAGTTATCGCCACATAAAGTGACACATAAAGTGACAGATTTGCAAAAAATGTCCTGGTCCTTAAAGAGGACCTTTCATCTGAATCAAGTAAGTAAACTGAATATACATACATGGAGAGCGGCGCCCAGGGATCCCCCTGCACTTACTATTATCCCCGGGCGCCGCTCCGTTCTCCTGTTATAGGCTCCGGTAAAGTCATAGTTAGGCTCCACCCATTTGAGCCTGCAGCGGTCTCTTTCTCCTATGTTGTAGCGCTGGCCAATCGCAGCGCTCAGCTCATAGCATGGCTAAGAGCTGAGCGCTGCGATTGGCCAGCGCTACAGCATAGGAGAAGGAGACCGCGGCAGGCTCAAATGGGTGGAGCCTAACTATGACTTTACTGGAGCCTATAACAGGAGAACGGAGCGGCGCCCGGGGATAATAGTAAGTGCAGGGGGATCCCTGGGCGCCGCTCTCCATGTATGTATATTCAGTTTACTTACTTGATTCAGATGAAAGGTCCTCTTTAAGGTGAAAAATTGCAGGTCCCTGAAGGGGTTAATATTCAGCATATGAATACTCTGTTAGGATCATTTTGTAAATATTCAGTTTTTTATTTTATTTTTTATGGGTTTTTTTGTTTGTTTTTTAGACTGTTAGAAGGCTTAGAATTTTATAAGCGTTTTTTCAAATGTTAATGAAAATTTCCCAAACACCAATTGAGTTATGAAGTCACTTTAAGGGCTTACATAATAGAAACCACTCATAAATGACTCCATTTTAGAAACTACATCTCTCAAATTATTCAAAACTGATTTTAGAACTTTGTTAACCCTTTAGGTGTTTTATAAGACAGATTTTCCATTTTAATCTATTTCCTGTACCACCACAAGGGTTAACAACAAAACAAACCTCAATGTTTATTACCCTGATACTGCAATTTACAGAAACGCTTCATATGTGGTCATAAGCTGCTGTATATGCATATTCCAGGGCTCAGAAGGGAAGGAATACAATTTGTAATTTGGAGGGCTGGTTTTGCTGGAATGTCGCATTTGAAGAGAACCTGAGGTACTTCTACAGTGGGAATACCCAAAAGGCGACCTCATTTTGAAACTACACTCATGGAATTTATACGGGGTGCTTTGACGCCACAGGCGATTCATAGAATTTAGAAATACTTTTGTTATGAAAAAATTTTACATTTTTTCCAATAAAATGTTGCAGTTCGATTTTACAGTTTCAGAAGAGATAAAGCACCCCAAAGTTTTACGTATTTTCTCCTAAATATGGCAACACGCTATATGTGGTTGTATACTGCTGTATGGGCGTTCGGCAGGGCTTAGAAGGGAAGGAGCGACCATATGGCGTTTGGAGGGGAGATTTTACTGGAATGGTTTTTGTGCGCCATGTTGCATTTATAAAGACCCTTGGGTTACCACTACAGTGGAAACCCTAAAAAATGTACCCCATTTTAGAACCCACACCCCTCACAGAATTTACCAAGGGGTGTATTGAGCATTTTGACCCCTCAGGTGTTTTGCAAAAATGAATTAGCTGATGGTGCAAAGTGGAAATTGCTATTTGTACACATGTATGCCATCTCAGTGCTCAATATGTTGTACCCAGTGTATGCCAGTATGAAAAGCAAGCCTTGTTATTATTATGCTGTGCTTCCTGGTTTTAGTAACACCCTACATGTCGCCCTAATCTTTTGTCTGGACATGCAACAGAGCTCAGGAGTAAAAGAGCATCCTGTGTATTTGAGGCATAATGTGGTTATTTTTGCATTTTGTGCTGTAGAGGGTCTGGGGTGAAATAATAAATAGAAGTTCTGAGAAGTGACCCCCCCCCCCCCTTTCACCCCACAAGGCATTTCTTGTGTTTTGAATACTGAATAAAAAAACCTTTGCAAAAAAATTTCTTTGCATCGCCATATTTTGACTGCCCATATACCTTTTTTTTTTTATATAGTTAGGTCTACGGAGTTTTGTGAAGTGATCTGTATTTTTTTTTTTTTTATTGATGCCATTTTGGAGTGTGGGCCTAAAAACATGCAATCCTCAAATTGCTATTTCAGCATATTTCAATGTAGCACTGTCACCTGCAGGCCTATATTGGAATATATCTGTGATAGGCATTGGAGGCTGCAGACTAACATTACCAAGGAACAGCTTCCCTGATCTCAGTGAGGGAAAGCTGTTGCGGGAGCACAGCGCTCCAGGATTTTTACCACTCGGATGCCATGGTCACAATTGACCACTGCATCTAAGGGGTTAAATGTGGGTTATCAGTGTTATTAGCCATCGCAGACAATATCCCTGGGTCTCTTCTATTTAAAATGCTCGCAGGCAGGCGCAATATTTAAAGTGACTATTTCCGCTGTATATTTATGGTGCTGGTCATCAAGCAGTTAAAAACATGTGTACATAACCTTTTAGTAATGGGATGTGAACAAAGAATGAGGAAGTGTGTCAGTGGCACTGATTCATTGGTTTTTAATAAATGTGTGCATTTAACGTTTTATTAAGCCCGGAGTAAGAACACTATGCAGCCTTTTTAAATGTTTGTCCAATAAAGAAGACATTTTATTCTGGAAGTGGGGGAGCAATATGTATTTTGTATGGACTTTCTTGCCTGGGTCAGAAAGCTCCTTTGGCACTGTGAAGGACACGGGATGCACGCCGTGAAGTTAAAGATAAGTGTAAGTCAGTTCCTTGCTCAAAGGCTATGGACACCTTTGGGGCATTTTTATTTTTTATTTTTTTAGCATTTTACTCATTTCGGGTAAAAAAAAAATCTTTTTCAATGTGTCTTTACTACAAAATGTTTAGCCGTTTGAGCTATGAGTTAAAAATCAGTCTGTTTGCAAGCTGTCACAGTCTGTTTTCTTTGAATCCCATTATTTAAGCTATATTCCTTTGAGGGTCACAGCCCCAGAGTCACGGATAGCCGACATACTGGAGCAGCCGGCAAGGGAAAAATCAGCTATTGCTTTGATTGGTTAGTCTGTATAGACTAAACCAATCAGCCTATAGTTCTGGTTTTAAGCTCTGGTTTCCACCATTCATGAATGTGGA
This sequence comes from Bufo bufo, assembly GCF_905171765.1. Lineage (NCBI taxonomy): Eukaryota > Metazoa > Chordata > Amphibia > Anura > Bufonidae > Bufo > Bufo bufo. The sequence continues at coordinate 257,371,771 of NC_053391.1, read as the reverse complement.
GATCAGAGCCTGTAGTACGGCATGCCCCTTTTGTGCTCCTGATGCCATATTGCCGCCTTCTGTATGATGATGGCAGCGGCTCATGAACTGAGCCATCGACAGCGTGTGTCAGGTGTTACATATCCTGGCCGTTTAACCCCTTACTTGCTGCAGTCGGTAGTGACCGCTGATGTAAGGGTATAACAGAGGGACTGAGCTCCCCCTTTGGGCTGCGTCCCGATGGTTGCCATGTAATGAAGCCTTGTAATGCAGTGTACTGTATAGCCTTCAGGCCCACGGAATGTACAAGAACCAAGTGGGACTTAATGGGGGGGGAAAAAAGAAGCTTTTTCCCATATGTGTAATGCAAAATATCATCATATTTTTAATAAAGTTATTTTATGCTGCAAAAGTAGTAACAAATTAATTTAAAAAAACATAAATTTGGTATCGCCATAACTGTATAAACCTACCGAACAAAGTTATCATATATTCTGCATGGAGAACCCCATAAAAAATACATTCCAAAATTAAAAGTTTTCTACCATGTTAAAAAAAAAAAAAGACACTGACAAAATGGTGCAGATATAAAGTAGACATATGGGGAATGTTAGTTATTTTGCAAGGAATCCCTATCTGCCTCAGGCTACTTTCACATCTGCGATTTGGTTTCTGGTTTTGAGATCCTGCAGGGGATCACGAAACAGGACCATAATGGTTCAGTTTGATTAACACATCAGGATGTATTCATTCCGTTAGGATGCGGTTGTATTAAATCAAAATGGAACAAACCGGATCCGTCACTAAAAATAATGTAAGGCTACTTTCACACTAGCGTTTTTGCTGGATCCGGTTTCCATTACTGATAACACAACCATCTGCATCTGTTATGAACGGATCCAGTTGTATTATCTTTAACATTGCCAAGACAGATCCGTCATGAACCCCATTGAAAGTCAATGGGGGACAGATCTGTTTTCTATTGTCAGAGAAAACGGATCCGTTCTCATTGACTTGCATTGTGGGTCATGCCGGAGCCGCATTCCCATGACGAAAAGAAAACCACAGCATGCTGTGGTTTGCTCTCCGATATAGGAACGCAACCAAATGCATTTTGGAGCATCCTGTGAGGACAAAACTGAAGCGTTATTCTCCAGTATTGAGATCCTATGACGGAACTCAATACCGGAAAAGAGAAACGCTAGTGTGAAAGTAGCCTAAGTCAATGGGTGACAGATAATTTTTTTTATTTTTTATGTTTTTTTGGATCCTAAAAAAAAATAAAAAATCGGGCACCATTGACTTACAATATTTTTTGTGACAGATTTAGTTTGTTCCATTTCGATGACCGGACACACAACCACAGCTTTAAACTGTTTTACGTCCGGTCACAAAATGGAATGCTACCGGAACGGAAGACTTCCTCATGCATCCTGGACGTAGCATACCTGATTCATAATGCATTGGCCCTAAACTGAACCGTTTTGGCCCGGTTTTGAGATCCTCTGCTGGATCTCAAAAACAAAATGCCAAAACACTGATGTGAAAGTAGCCTTAAAAGCAGAGAAATTCACGTTTTTCCAACTTTTTTGTAAATTTAAGATTATTATTTTTTTTATACATAAAGGTAAAACATAACTACTCAAATTCGCCACTAACGTGACGTACGAAGTGTCACGAGAAAACTCCCAGAATGATTTGGTATGTAAAAGCATAAAGTAACAGTTATTACCAGATAAAGTGACACACGTCAGATTTAAAAGATGGGGCTTCGGCATATAGTCCAAACTGGCTTTTGCTGGAAGAGGGTTAAAGCACTGTTTTTTGTTGTGTTGATCTGAAGTTTTTTCCCAAATTATGATACTTTTTCTTAATAAGAAAAATTTGTGTTTAGTGCAATGCTGGTGTCACCATTGTTATCATTGCACCCAAGCTCTTCTCTCTGTGCGCAGCCCTTCCCTCACTGCTTTGATAGGTCCAGGCAGTAGCAAAGCAACTAGGGGAAGGCTGGCCACAGAAAGGAGCAGAGCAGAGGACAATGGGAGTAAGGGCTCACGTACAGGAACATATTTTTTTTGTCTTCTGTTTTTTTTTTTGTTTTTTCTGCGGGCTGTATCCGGAACCATTATTTTCAGTGGGGCCACAAAAATGGAAACGACTTTGTGTGCATTCTGTATGTCCGCAAGTCTGTTTCGCAAAAAGATAGAACATGTCCTATTCTTGTCTTTCGCAGACAAGGACAGGCATTGTTACAATGGATACCCAACAAAACACACGTCACACAGATGTCACCCATTTATTTGCTATTGATTAGCATATAGGGCGCCAAACAGAACGCCGGGCATAGCAGCGGGTCTGAAAAAAAAGTGCCGCATCTCATCTAGTAAACATCTATAGTGACAGGTACTGATTTTGAAAGTCAAATCACTCAAAATGTCCTCTTTAATGATTTTCTCCTAAAGTATTTCTTGCGCCTTCCACTTACAATTTTAAATTTTCACATGTAATATTACAAAAATAATTATAAAATTAAATTCATACTAAACCCTTACACCCATATACTTGTGAAAGTAAACACATTGGCAAAATGCCCTTCATCTCTTAGGATACCAGCTTAACGACCGGCTCTATAAAAATATGACATGATCCATGTCAGGTGAACCCGTAAAAAAAAATACAGTACTTTTTATTTTATTCACCTTGCCTCACAAAATGTGTAATATCAAGTGATCACAAAGTCATATGTACCCCAAAATGGTACTAATCGAACCACCGCCTCATCCCACTAAAAATGAACCCCTACACAAGATGATTGGCAGAAAAAAGTAAAATAAATGGCTTTTCGAAATATGGCTTTTACTTTGTCTTTTTATTTATTTTTTGTTAAGTTTTACATTCGGTATCGCTGCATCTGTAACAATCTGCTCTATAAAAAAAAATATCAGATGATCCACCCCCTCAGGTGAACGCTGTGAAAAAAATGTAAAACTGTGCTAAAATGCATTTTTTGGGGTCACCTTGCCTCACAAAAAGTGTAATACCAAGCGACCGAAAAGTCATATGTACCCCAAAATGGTACTAAACCTCATCCTGCAAAAATGAGCCCCTACAAGACGATTGGTAGAAAAAAATGCTTTTACTTAGTAAAACAAAAAAAAACTAGACATATTAGGTATCACTGCGTCCATAACAACCTTCTCTATAAAAAATAGCGCATGATCTACTCACTCAGGTGAATTCCTAAAAAAAAATTGTGCCAAAATAGCCATTTTTGTCACTTTGCCCCAAAGTATTGATAAATCTAAAAATATGTACCTGGAAATGGTACCAATAAAAAGTCAACTCTTCCAGCAAAAAACAAGCCCTTGCATAAGAAAATCGCCCAAAAATAAAAATACAGAAAATGGAGACACAAGAACATGATTTTTTATATTTGGTTTCAATAATGCTTTTATTGTATAAAACTTAAATAAATGTGAAAAAGTAGACATATTCGGTATCACTGTGTCTGCGCTATAATATCACATGATCTACCTCTCAGGTAAATGTAAAAAGATTATAAAAACTCTGCCTAAACAGCCATTTTTTGGTCACTTTGTCCCAAAATAGTGTAATATTGAATAATCCAAAAATCATATGTACCCCAAAAAATCTACTCTTCCCACAAAAAAATGAGCCCATACATGGGATGGCAAAAAAAGTAAAAACATGGCTTTCAGAAAATGGAGACATAATAAAGCATTTTTGAAAATAAATCATGTTTTTATGTAAAACTGAAATAAAAATACACATTTGATATTGTCGCGTCCATAACCACCTTTTCTATAAAAGTAACACATGACCTATCTTGTCATGTGAACCCTGTAAAAAATAAAAAATAAACAGACATTTTTTATTACCTTGTCTCACGAAAAGCATAGTATTGAGCGATCAAAAATGTACCCCAAAATTGTACCAATAAAACTGTTACCTTATACTGTAGTGTCCAAATTGGGGTTGTTTTGGGAGTTTCTACTGTAGGGGTGCATCAGGGGGTCTTCTAAAGCGACATGGCAACTTAAAGTTATCCAAGCGACATTTGCTCTCCAAAATCCATATATTGCGTTTTCCCTTCTGTGCCCTGTCATGTGCCCATACAGCAGTTTATGACCACAGATGGAGTGTTTCTGTAAACTACAGAATAAGGGTAATAAATATTGAGTTTTGTTTGGCTGTTAAACCTTGCAGTGTTATAGGAAAAATAGATTAAAATGAAGAATCTACAAAAAAAAAAGTGAAATTTTGAAATATCCATTTTCCGTACATTCTTGTGGAACACCTAAAGGGTTAACAATGTTTGTAAAAATCAATTTAGAATAACTTGAAGGGTTTAGTTTCTAAAATTGGGTCATTTTATGGGTGATTTCTACTATTTAAGCCCCACAAAGTGACTTCATGATAGAACTGGTCCTTTAAAACAGGGGGATTTGGAAATTTTCTTAAAAATCTTAAGAATTACTTCTAAAATTCTAAGCCTTCTAACGTCCTAATAAAAAAATGACATTTTCTAAATTATGCCAACATAAAGTAGAAATATGGGAATGTAAAGTAACAACTATTTTATGAGGTATTACTATCTGCCTTAAAAGCAGAGAAATTCTAATTTTGAAAATTGCTAATTTTTCCACATTTTCTGTGAATTTTATTTTATTTTTTTAATAAATAAAGGTGAAACATTTTGACTCAAATTTATCACTAACTTGAAGTACAATGTGTCCCCAGAAAACAATCTCAGAATCATGTGGATAACTAAAAGCATTCACAAGTTATTACCATATAAAGTGACACGTCAGAAATTGGCCTGGGACTCAAGGTGAAAAGTGGCTTGGTACTTAAGGGGTTAATACACAGACATTTTCATGCAATTTTGCATCAGTGTAGGTTTCATATTTGTGGATAAAATTCTGATTCAAACAGATGCACACCTGAAAAAAAAAAAATAGGAAGTTCATTCATGACAATAACGACCAGGTTATTAGATCAATGGATTTTTTCTTCCCTGATGGCACAGGCATATTTCAAGATGACAATGCTAGGATTCATCGGGCTCAGATTGTGAAAGAGAGGTTCAGGGAGCGTGAGACATCATTGTCACACATGGATTGGCCACCACAGAGTCCAGACCTGAACCCCACTGAGAACGTTTAGTGCTGGAGAAGACTTTGCGCAGTAGTCCAAATCTCCCATCATCAATACAAGATATTGGGGGGGAAAAGTAATGTAACTCTGGACAGACATAAATGTTGTGACATGGCAGAAGCTTGTGGAAACAATGCCACAACCAGTGCATGCTGTAATCAACGCTAAAGGTCGTCCAACTAAATATTAGTGTGTGTGACCTTGTTTTTGGCCAGGCAGTGTATGTTAAAAAGTAAACATCAAAAAATTTGTAACAGGAAGAATGAAAAAAAAAAATGCCTTCAGGGCACCGACATAAAAATTTCTTCTGATACCTTTTTGCCACTAAAACAATAGTTCCATAAAATTGCATTTTCTGTGACTTTTCTTGTGTGAAAGCTTGTTTTTCAGGTTTTATTTTCCCTACAAAAGGGTATGGCAAAACGCCTGAAAAAATGCCATAGGCACAAAAAAATACACCATAATTCACATAAAAGGCTGCATGAAAAAAAAACACACACATACTTTCCAGAATTCCCAAGGTTTTCAGCTAACATACAAATGTTAAAATGTAAAAGTTGGTAAAAAAAAAAAAAAACTGTGATGCCAACCTCAATCATAAATGTGCACCTAAAACTTACAAGGAAGCAGAGGCACATAAAAACAATGTAAAAATAATAGATCAAGATATGCAAACAGGTGTAAAGTAGAACTGGCTAAGTTGCCCATAGGTAATAAAAAAAGTAGGCACATAAGGACTGGTTCACATATATCCACACTTTAGCATGCTCGGTCTATTGTATTTGGCAACATCTATAATAAATGCAGTTTCACGGCCACGTGCGTCATGCAAAATGCCATAAGAGGGCCCACTGAGACTTTATCGCCCAAGGGTCCATATGAACCTGGAGCTGACCCTGTGATTGCTCCTTTCATTTTCCAAAGGAGCTGTCCAAAATGAAAGGTGGAATCTGATTGGTGGCTATGGGCAACTAAGCCAGTTGTACTTTACACCAGTTTGATAAATGACCCCCTAAGTGTCTACATAAACAAGAGCTTGTGCTGAAACAGGCCTTACAAAATTGGCTGCCATTCACAAAGCGATTTAAATTATGCTGAGAAGCCGCTATTGGATCAAAGCATAGCATGTGGATGTGTGATCCATTTCTATTCTCCCTTTTGGATACTCCTGTACCCCAGAGCCAAAAAAGGAGTATTTGACTGACAAAAATGGTTAGCACTGAAGGTAGATGAAATCTATCAATAGTTATTGAAAATATGTAAAATAGATGAAAATAAGAATAACATAATGTTAACCAGTGGTAGTCCTGTTTCTGCCAATTAAATTACCAGATAGCAGACTTGCCCATCCTGTAAGTGTAGCATTGTCACTCTCCCATCATGAGGAGGTGGTTAGAAACCCTGAAACGCGTCTAGCACCTAACCATAACCTTTGGTGATCTGTTTCATACAGTAAAGTTACTGTTGTCTCTTGCATTTAAAACGGACCCTAACACTGCTAATTTAGGTGCCTGCACGAACGACAGGATTACTCAATGAACAAGTGTTTCGCTTGTTCATCAGGTGATCGGCGGCACCTTTACACGGGCAGATTGTCAGGAACGAGCATTCACAGGAACATTCATTCCCGATAATCTGTCAGCGAATCTGCATGTCTAAAGGGTGTATTATACTGCCAGATTTTCTGGCAGATAATTGCTAACAAGCGTTCTTATGAGTGCTCATTAGCAATTATCTGGCTGTGTAATGCTGCCTCCAAATACCCCAGCAAACGCTCTTTCATCGGGCAATTGTGATTTTTAAGTATGCTAAAAAGATTAAAATAAACAAATCGCCAGGACCGGATGGCATACACCCCCGTATCCTAAGGGAATTAAGTAATGTCATAGCCAGACCCTTATTTCTGATATTTGCAGACTCTATACTGACAGGGAATGTCCCACAGGATTGGCGCATGGCAAATGTGGTGCCAATATTCAAAAAGGGTAAAAAAACCCGTATCAGCATGGCTTCGTGAGGGATCGGTCATGCCAAACTAATTTAATCAGTTTCTATGAGGAGGTAAGTTCTAGACTTGACGCGGCGAATCAATGGATGTTGTATATCTGGACTTCTCCAAAGCATTTGACACTGTACCAACATAAAAGGTTAGTATATAAAATGAGAATACTCGGACTGGGAGAAAACATCTGTATGTGGGTAAGTAACTGGCTCAATTATAGAAAACCGAGGGTGGTTATTAACGGTACACACTCAGATTGGGTCACTGTCACTAGTGGGGTACCTCAGGGGTCAGTATTGGGCCCTATTCTCTTCAATATATTTATTAATGATCTTGTAGAAGGCTTGCATAGTAAAGTATCAATTTTCGCAGATGACACAAAACTGTGTAAAGTAATTAACACTGAAGAGGACAGTATACTACAGAGGGATCTGGATAGATTGGAGGCTTGGATAGATAAGTGGCAGATGAGGTTTAACACTGACAAATGTAAAGTTATGCACATGGGAAGGAATAATGCAAGTCACCCGTACATACTAAATGGTAAAACACTCGGTAACACTGACATGGAAAAGGATCTAGGAATTTTAATAAACAGCAAACTAAGCTGCAAAAACCAGTGTCAGGCAGCTGCTGCCAAGTCCAATAAGATAATGGGTTGCATGAAAAGGGGCATAGGGACTTCCGGTTCCGGCGCCGCCATGTGAGGACGCAGCGCTCAGAGCTCCTGCATACCGCCGAACATTTTGGTCATTTGGCAGCGCAGGGAACTGTTTTTTCAGCCCTAAGGGACGTCCGACTGACACCACTTACCTGCAGCAAGTAGCCGATGGAAAGATATCTCCTCCGGAGCGGGCAGAAGATTACAGGTGCGCAGCTAGCAGCCTCACAGAACGCGGCAAAAATGGCGGACACTCAGCCACTACTTTTCAGGGAAGAGGGCTCTCAGAATACCCAGGGAGAGGGGTCCCCCCTAGGTGGCACGGCCACAATACATTATAAACAACTAGCCATTGAAGTGGCAATGCGTATAATGCCGGACATCCAGAAAACACTGGAAACGACAATATTGGCCTCTTTTAACTCCCTGAGGGAGGAGGTAAATCAAACCAGCATACAAGTTGGGGCCCTGGAGAAAGAGATGCAGTCCTTAAAGCAGCAAACGGGGGACACTGAGTCTGTTTTAAAATCCCAGCAGCATGCCCTGGAATACCTGCGTTTCAAGGTTGATGACCTGGAAAACAGGTCACGCCGCAACAACCTGAGAGTGGTTGGGCTGCCTGAGTCCATTAAACAATTGGATCTTTTAGATATATGTGAGAAAGAACTGCCTGAGGCCCTGGGCCTAAAGTTTTTCTGCCGAGTGGAGAGGGTCCACAGGATTGGTCCGGAAAGAGGCGCCACTAGGGACTCTAATTCGGAGTCTCCCCACAGTGGAGATGGGAGACCTCGCCAAGTTATTTTTAAACTGCTGGATTTCAATGATAAGGTGGCTTTACTTCGCAGTTTTCGGAGGAGGAGACACCAGATAACTATAAGGGGCCACAAAATTTTATTATTTGAGGACTTCTCGGCTGAGGTGGCGAAGAAACGCAAGGCCTTTAGCCCGGTCTGCACTGCACTCTACCAAAGGGACATCAGATTTCAGCTTCTTTTCCCAGCGGTTCTAAAGATTCACAAAGCACATGGAGGGACTATCACTTTTAGATCTCCCACTGAGGCAGAGGAGACTTTGGATGAGATTATTGATTCAGAGCAGCAAGATATATCCCTCTCTCCCCAACGGTCTACCTTGAAGGACTCATTGGTTCCAGCGGTTCGGCGAGGGAATGACCGTTCGCGCAATGGCCAAGAAAGGCCCTCCAGGAGGGGACGTTGACATTCCTCAATTCTAAATGTGGTTGAAACTCAACCCTCAGGGGTAGAATTTTGTTAATGCTACTAAGCTGTTCCAGTTTAAGAATGTTTTATTATTCTGCTTTATGCTCCATATTAGGGCCGTTATTGTTCAGTTGTACAGATAGCAATTGTTCAGGCTGGTTATGTGAGAGTTCTGCCATGGCGGAAAAAAGGAAAGTCTATAACTAGATTTTGTGACGGCTGACACCATCTAGCCGTATCCGGTCCAGTGGATCGGTACCTGCTACCACACACTTAGGCAGTTTTATTTTATTTGGTTGTATTTATATTGATTTTTGTTCGTTTTTTCTGTTCTCTTTTCCTCCCCCCCTTCTTCCTTCCCTCTTCCCTTCTCCCTTGGCTTTCTCTGTCTGGGGATCCGTACATACCGGAACTGAAATGAAAATTATCTCCTGGAACGTCAAGGGCTTACGTTCCCCACAGAAGCGGTCAAAAATTTTACGTCACCTAAAGCGTCTTAAACCTGATGTAGTTCTCCTGCAAGAGACGCATCTGGAGGATACGGATTTCTTCCGTATGAAAAAGTTTTGGGTAGGTTCAGTGGTTGGATCCTCAGCCAGGGAGCGCAAAGCTGGAGTACTCACTTTAGTACATAGAAATTTCTCAGGGAAAATACTTTCAGAGTCCCATGACAGTGAAGGCAGATGGCATAAGTTGGTGGTAGAGATAGGAGGGATCTCCTATAGCATTCATAATGTGTATGCCCCAAACGAAAACAATGCTTCCTTTTACGCTCTTCTAGAGAACAGACTGCATATGGATGGAACCCACAACAGAATTGTGGGTGGTGATTTTAACTCAGTCGCTTCTGTTCTGGAAGACCGGAAGAGGAAGGAGGGGATGGTCAGCTCGCAAAGACTCTCTGACAAGGTTATACCTCCCTTTCTAACTTCTACAGGTTTATATGATACCTGGCGCTCTCTACATCCTGACGACAGGGAGTATACACATTTTTCACACGCACATAATGTATGGTCTCGTATTGACTATCTTTTCCTTCCTCTGCATATGTCCTCTAGGGTGGTCTCAGCTGAAATTCATGACTTACTAATTTCTGACCACTCACCTGTTTCCATTTCCTTGCAGGATACCTACCCTAGAGGAACTGATTTTATATGGCGCTTTCCTTCTTTTCTTGCCAAGGATGACAATTTCAAAGATACACTACAAGGTTGGTGGTGGGAGTTTCGGGGTGACAATCCCCGTGATGCATTAGATGTTTCGACCCATTGGGAGGCTGCAAAAGCGGTTCTGAGGGGTCGAATTCTTGGTTATGTCAGTAATCTACGCAAGGTGGTTGCTAAACAATATCAGGAGGCTAGCTCGGCCCTCAGAAAGGCATACACTCAATTTCTCCGGGTGGCTACCACTCAGCACAAGGAGGCCTGGATTGCAGCTAGAAATACCTTTTGAAGTTTGGGTAGATAAACGAGAGGCAATGTATAGGTCAGAATTCCAGACGGATCTGTTCAGATTTGGGAATAAGTCAGGCAAAATGCTGGCCAACCTAGCACGGGGCAAGAGGACTCCTACAGTCATCACAGCTCTGAAAGGAGAGGGGGGAGTGGTCCAAACAAATCCTAAATTGATAAATGATCTGCTAGGAAAATATTATGAGAGTCTCTATAGCGACACCCCAGAAGACCCTGAAAAGGGTAGGAGATTTCTGTCAGATGTTAAATTACCTTCCCTAACAGAGGAACAGCAGGGATCTATAAATGCGGAAATAACGGCTGAGAAAGTGCTACATATAATACGTTCCCTACACAACGGAAAGGCGCCAGGCCCTGACGGATTCTCAGGAGAATTCTACAAAGTGCTACAAGAAAATCTTGCCCCCACACTGACGGAATATTTTAACCATCTTTTACACACAGGTAGTTTCCCTGCTCATGCTAATGTTGCACACATTAAATTGATACTTAAACCAAATAAGGACCCACAAGATCCAGGTTCATACCGCCCGATCTCGCTCATTAATCAGGACCTCAAGATATTGACTAAAATATTGGCGGACAGACTGAGCCTATTAATGCCTGCCCTGATAGGGTCCTCCCAGGTGGGTTTCATTAAAGGAAGGTCGGGGGTAGCAAATATTAGGAAGGTGTTGGCAACCTTGGATTGGGTCCAGCGCCGCCCTCAGCCAGCCGGAACCCCCATTTTGTTGGCGTTAGATGCGGAAAAAGCTTTTGATTCACTGCGTTGGAACTGGCTGGGGGCGGTGCTCGATAAATTCAAGATTTTGGGGGATATCCGGATCTTTCTGAAGGGTCTTTATTCCAGCCCAGGGGCGCGCATACATACGGGAGGTTTCCTATCTCGGGTGTTTCCTCTCCAGAGAGGGACTAGACAGGGTTGCCCGCTTTCCCCCCTCCTCTTTGACCTAGCCATTGAGCCCTTAGCTAGATTTTTAGAGGATTCTGACTTATATACGGGTATTATCATAGGCAAGAAAGAGGTAAAACTAACTTTATATGCAGATGATCTTTTGATTTTTATGGACTCTCCACAGCGACACTTAGGCCCCCTAATGGAGTTCTTGAGTTCTTTTGGGTCCTTCTCAGGATATAAAATAAATTAGTCTAAAAGTGAGATTTTAGAGCTTCACGCCACTAACCCACCGCAGTTTTGGCAGGACATAGGTCTCTCTTTATCAGCTGTTAAGAAATATATCACATACCTAGGGATCAAAATCGGCAAGCTCCCGGGGTCATTATACTCACTAAACTATCCTCCCCTCATAGCGAAAATAATATCTGAACTACAGAAATGGCATTCACTTCCCATTTCTCTACTGGGAAGATGCCTGCTCATTAAGATGATGAGTTTTTCTAAGTTGCTCTACCCCCTCCAAACGCTTCCGATTCTACTGAAACATACTGATGTCAATGCTCTAAACAGGGCCTTTACCACGTTCTTGTGGTCAGGCAGACGCCCTCGTATCTCTCTTTCGAAGCTTATGTTATGGAAACCAGAAGGAGGAGTGAAATTCCCAAATGTACGGGGTTACAATCTGGCGTGTCTTATGCGTCATGTTTCGGATTGGGTGCATGATACTGATCTTTTCTCTAATAGGGAAGTAGAACAAAATCTGGTAGCTCCATGGAACCTGGTAGCGTGCCTCCACTCTAATTTGGCCGCATTACCTAGGGAAATTAAATCCTCGCTTTTATTGAGAGATACGATAGCAACCTGGAAGGCGGTTAGGAAAACAGCAAATCTGCCTCATGCAATCTCTAAATGGATGCCGCTATGGGGTCATCCAGAATTTCCATCAGGGACTAGTTTGAGATCTTCTGAGTTGTGGATATCTAGGGGTTTGACTAGGGCGGAACATCTGATGCATCAGGGGGAGAAACGCTGGCTGACTCCAAAAGAACTGAAGGAAAAATACGCTTTACCAGATTCCCATTTCTTGCAAATAATGCAGATTGTGGGTTTCTGCTCACATAGATTACGTGATCTATCGAGAGAGGCGACCAAAAACTCCTTTGATGAGATCCTTAGTTTCTCTCCCCAAACAGTCTCCCTCTCTAGGCTGTACAGGGCCTTTTCAGGAAACTTCACAAAAGCCAAGGTTTCCACTCTTTTTAAGAAGTGGGAGCACATCACTATGGATGATGAGATTGGGGTGAAGATCCTGGAAGGTTGGAGTAAGGTGCGTCAGTGCGTGATTGGTGAGATTTGGCGTGAAACGTTTTTTAGAATGATGCATCGGGCAATTTATGGATTTAACTTTCCAGCCTCTCCCCAGTTTCCAGACCGTATCACACATTGTCCTAATTGTAAAATGGCTGCTACGAATTTCTGGCATGGCATCTGGACATGTCCTGAGGTAATCAAATTTTGGATCGCTGTGATTGAATATATTAAGACTAACTGGTTGGTGGAATTACCTATGGAGCCTCAGACCTTGGTTTTTCATTATATCCGTATGGAGAACCCAACTAAGATACCGATTTTATTACACTCGGTTTTGTTGGTAGCCAAAAGGGTCTTGCTCCAGAGATGGCTCACAGATACCATGCCGGACATTCCTGCTGTGATTTCTGAATTGAAAGTACTTTTAGGATATGAAAGGATTGAAGCATCTAGGCACAAAGAAAGTTCAGCTTCCAAATTCTTTAATAAGTGGCGCACTTTTGTTTTGGCACACTACAGTATGGTAGAAGTTAGAGAATTGGTTAAACCCTTTCAGTACACTACATGGTATCTTAAAGCATCTCTAAGTAATACTCTGGGACCCCTGGCAGTATAGGCCTGCCTCCCCCCCCCCCCCCCCCTATATCTCTCTCCCTTACCCCTCTTCCCTTTCTTTTCTTTATTATTTCTGTCTCCTAATACTTTTGAAAAAATAAAAAATGCAGTCAGATTCATGTATATTAAACTCATGATCCTTATATGAGTTACTATATGTGACTCCCTGACTTCCTTCAGAAGTAAGGGGGAGAAAGCGTGCTTAATGTATGTTATGTGGGATCATGTCCTTTGCCTTGTATTTTGTGAATCTGCTTCAAATAAACAGAATTTAAAAAAAAAGAAAAGGGGCAAAAAAAATTTTTTTTGATTTAAAATGAAAAATCTGCCCAAAAAGTTAAATTCTGAAATTTCATCAACATTTTCCTTGTGCAACACCTAAAGGGTTAAGAAAGTTTGTGAAATCAGTTTTGATTACCATGAGGGATAGATTGGAGGCTTGGGCAGATAAGTGGCAGATGAGGTTTAACACTGACAAATGTAAAGTTATGCACATGGGAAGGAATAATGCAAGTCACCTGTACATCGTACATACTAAATGGTAAAACACTCGGTAACACTGACATGGAAAAGGATCTAGGAATTTTAATTAACAGCAAACTAAGCTGCAAAAACCAGTGTTAGGCCGCTGCTGCCAAGGCCAATAAGATAATGGGTTGCATCAGAAGGGGCATAGATGCCCGTGATAAGAACATAGTCCTACCACTTTACAAATCGCTAGTCAGACCACACATGGAGTACTGTGTACAGTTCTGGGCTCCTGTAAACAAGGCAGACATAGCAGAGCTGGAGAGGGTTCAGAGAAGAGCAACTAAAGTTATAACTGGAATGGGCCAACTACAGTACCCTGAAAGATTATCAAAATTAGGGTTATTTACTTTAGAAAAAAGACGACTGAGGGGAGATCTAATTACTATGTATAAATATATCAGAGGTCAGTACAGAGATCTATCCCATCATCTATTTATCCCCAGGACTGTGACTGTGACGAGGGGACATCCTCTGCGTCTGGAGAAAAGAAGGTTTGTACACAAACATAGAAAAGGATTCTTTACGGTAAGAGCAGTGAGACTTTGGAACTCTCTGCCTGAGGTGGTGATGGTGAGTACAATAAAGGAATTCAAGAGAGGCCTGGATCTATTTCTGGAGCGTAATAATATTACAGGCTATAGCTACTAGAGAGGGGTCGTTGATCCAGGGAGTTATTCTGATTGGAGTTTGAAATGAATTTTTTATTCCCCTAAAGTGAGGAAAATTGGCTTCTATCTCACAAGTTTTTTTTTTGCCTTCCTCTGGATCAACTTGCAGGATAACAGGCCGAACTCGATGGACAAATGTCTTTTTTCGGCCTTATGTACTATGTTACAATGGTGCCGGCAGCAGATCTTGCTGTGTAATAGCGATCTGCCAATGGCACACTGCTGCTCTGCATAGGGACTAACAATGGCATAGCGATCGCTCCTCCCCATGCCACTGAGGACATGGCTGCACGTAATAGCAACAATGTCCTCCACTAGCTATGTGACGGTTTTCAGGAGGGAACGCTTCCCTCCTGACAATCGTCTGTTGCATTGGGGTGTCTAGTGCACCCTTAAATCCTTCTTTACAGAAGGTTAACAACTTACCAAGTCTGTTACCTAGTAATTTAATTAGCACAA